>NC_137014.1:29762767-29770267 GCF_032717465.1 Coenobita brevimanus | reverse complement strand
GTCAGGACCAACTTGCCTATCACCGGGCTCCTACGCTCCTCATGGGGCAACGTTGGACTGGATGATGGATATATATATATATATATATATATATATATATATATATATATATATATATATATATATATATATATATATATATATATATTACGTCTGTCTGTCTGTCTATGTAGTTCATTCTTTCATTTCTTTTTTCCATCTATTTGTCTATCTATCCATATTTCATCCTCAAATCTACAGTATCTAATACCTACCTACAGTCTGTCTGCACCACTAACTACCTACATACTATCTGTCGATCCTTCTATCTCTCTATCCACCTGTCTGTCTGTGTGTCTGTCCATCAAGCCTATCTACTTATCTATCTCACACAAAACCAAATTCTTCCCTTGTTTTGTTGCCCCACGACACACTGATAACAACACCACTTTAAGGCTTCCCTTCATCCTCTCTTATCTTATCGCCACCAATACAACCCCATCACTACAGTGGGAGATTTATCTGCTTTATTTTGGGTACCGCACGACGATTTTACTTAAGTAATGGGGGATCTTCTGAGTGAAGTTTTCTTACTTAAATTCTTAAATCCACCACCACTCATTTTTTCGACGCGCGAGCGCACAAGTGTGTGTGTGTGTGTGTGTGTGTGTGTGTGTGTGTGTGTGTGTGTGTGTGTGTGTGTGTGTGTGTGTGTGTGTGTGTGTGTGTGCTTCATTCTAAGTACATCGAGATGATTTTATTACACCCGCGTGCGACAATGTAAGGGGGATAAATGTTTGGTCCGGCTTGTTTGTCCTTCTGTTTGTCTGGCTGTGCGTTTGTCTGTTGATACGGTTTTCAAAAAATTACTGGTTGGAACTGCAGCAAATCCGACATAATGGCCGACTACCATCAGAGACACACGTGATATTTTTGCCCGAAACAGGTCATAGCGCAGGGTCAAGGTCAACCCCTATTGTTTTTATCCGATTTTGACGAAACTTGGTGAAGGATTTCGAGTTAGCCAATGACGACAATATTCCACAACAATAGGCCAGTCGTCAGTGTCACAGGGTAAGGTCAATTTACACACTTTTGATCCGATCTGAACCAAACTTGGCGGGTGGGTTATGGGTCAGTTAGGGATGGATATTCGATTTCAAGAACAGTCAGTCAAAGGTTAAGGGCTAAGGAGAGGGTTAAATGTTCGACTATACACCAGCTATAGAGGATGCGTGGATGTTGCACTCAGAGCACTCCTCCGTGTTCACTTACTGGGGGATTTATCGCACTGAAGAAGCTTGAACTGACCTACATATAGAATTATGATGTGTTTTTATTAATTTCATCTACTCCAAGACGACTTTATTCAAGTTGCGTGGGATTCCTCGTAGTGAAGGAGTTTATATCAACCTCCAATGAGAACGTCGTTAAAATTCTGTTCTTCCTTTCTACCGACAACTTAATACCAAAACTTTCAAAACAAGGCAGTAATTTTCAAACAAGCGTAGTGCTGAGAGGGTGGCCTATAAGCGGTGGCCCTGACAAAAGCGCCACGGTTATACACGTCCCTCAACGTCCCCGTAAACCACGAAAGAAGGAGGTTTAATTGCAGAAAAACCATAAGTTAAACCTGCAATCTTTCGGCATCACGTCAGGAAAATTCTGGACCCACAATTTCATCTACAAGCTTTATTACTTACACACACACACACACACACACGCAAGCACTCACATCCCAGGCCCCACTAACGCAAAAGGTCCGGCGTGTGGCGTATTAAATTTTCTCCCGGGTACTACTGACGAGGAGAGAGATAGGGTACATATATAAGACTTGACTCTCCTCTCTCAAGTTACGTGCAGAGAGAGAGACTTTCACACACGCTGAGTATGTACCCTATGAGAGAGAGAGAGAGAGAGAGAGAGAGAGAGAGAGAGTAGTTTGAATGATAAGGCATCTATTGCAGCTACGGCAATAATAGTGTAGCCTCACTCATATGTACTACCTCTCTCTCTCTTTCTCTCTCTCTCTCTGACTCACACTGTCCTTGACCAAGTTTCATTCACTCTCACATCCTCTATCTTTAACATCCTTTTGATTGTCCCTTTGTACTCATCTGACTCACATCCTCTCTCTCTCTCTCTCTCTTTCTCTCTCTCTCTCTCATGTTAATCTTCTCCACTTAACCACCCTCCTTCCTCCCTCCCTCTGACTCACCGAAAGAGAGAGAGAGAGAGAGAGAGAGAGTGGATAGCTTCAAAATTAAAGCAAAAACAGGAGATTGGTTCTCACTTTGCATGTATTATACGAAAATAATATTCCCACCACACTCATATACTCTCTCTCTCTCTCTCTCTCTCTCTCTCTCCAAGTATACCTTCTACGATTATTACCATTACTATAGGCACACAGCTCATTAGTATTGTCATTATCGTCATCATCATCATCATCATCATTATGTACACCATCCTCACTTACCTATAGTCATCATCATCATCATCCATACAATCCAAAACCTCTCTGTCATCATCATCATCATCATCATCATCACCATCATCACCATCCATTCTGTCATCATCATCATCATCACCATCATCACCATCCATTCTGTCATCATCATCATCATCACCATCACTTCGTCCGGTCAGTGCACACCTCTGCCTCTCGTATTAAAGGGGCGCATCCCATCACCACCTATTGACTTGCAAACACGGAAATAATACCTGTGTGTGTGTGTGTGTGTGTGTGTGTGTGTGTGTGTGTGTGTGTGTGTGTGTGTGTGTGTGTGTGTGTGTGTGTGTGTGTGTGTGTGTGTGTGTGTGTGTTCCAGTAATATGAGTAAGTACGTGGCTGACAAATACCCCCCTCTCCTCTCTCTCTTTCTCTTTCTTTCTCTCTCTCAATTATTCGCCACACACAAACGCCCACCCTTGTTCCCTTCACCTCCCTAATGCAAAAGTTAACTAGTACTCCCAATCCTTCATATATTATACACAACAACATCTCGTTCACTTTAACCTGACAAAGACTCAACCTTTTTCAGTTCGGATGATGGACGACTGTAGTCTGACTGGATGGTCGTTTTACCTAGTAATCAAGGAGACTTTTTCAACCTCAGCTAAAACTCACTGATTTTCAAGTAACCACGGCACAGTAATTAAACTGTTACATGAAAGCAAACCAACTGTCATCTCTGGAACATTTCTCGGTCTGTCTTCCCTCTTACTACGATCTCCTGTCTTTAAACACTTTCAATTAACGTATTTTCCTTTGATTATCGCTACCTGATGACGGCTTTCTTCAGCTTAGGAGGGGGGAAGGGAGGCTGAGGATGAGATGGAAGGACGGTGGAGAGGCATATGAGGGAGTGGGGAATGAAATGGAGATCGGGCAGCCTGATGGTGGATTGCTTGACATGGCTTAAATCGTCTGGCTATACAGTATACGTACAGATTGATCGGAGAACCTACCGAGTATTAAGGTGTTCATGAAGGTTCTATCTAACTCATCTAATCAGAAATCTCTCCTAAACTAAATATACTCGTGTCAAGATACCCAGAATTTATACAATACGTCATCGGAGTGAAGCGATTCAGAAAAACGAATCTTTTTTTCTTCTACCCCCATAAAATATACAGGATATATAGGTAGTCATTAACAGGTGACTAAAGAAAAAAAAAACTTTGCAACTCAGGGTCAAAGGACTGGTCATGAACTAGTTTCCCTCGAGTGCCAGGCGCGTCACCAATGCAAACATTACAGAGGTCAACGGGAGTATCTGATGTCGGACTAAGTTCACCAGAAGTATAGGAAAAAAAAGGTCATCAAGGGAAGAGTCCTTTGGTAGCGACGGGTCTTCAGATGACCGCCAGTAAGCCTTTGAGGACGAACCACATTTCATTTTACTTAGGTCGCAGATGATTTTATACACGTTAGCGAGGCCTCCTGTAGTGAAGGGACTTATGACAATTATACATAACTTTTTTTTTGGTTCAGAAAGTATCTCCTAACCTAAACAAGTAGCAAGAACAAAATGTATTAAAAAAAAAAAAATACATTGTTGGACTAAGAGTTGTTATCCAAACCGCAAGACGATTTTTTTTTAGAGTGTCATCTCGAACTAATCTTGTTGCTGTTGTTGTTGCCCCAAGACCATATCTATGTGAACCCGGTGGACTGCAAGCTAAATTTTCCCTTTTCCCGTAGTCCATCTTTCTCCTTCGGGGGACTGGGAGGGAGTTGAGGTACGCTTACATAACCAGACAGCTCCACCACCCTATTCTGTTGATATCACCACGTGTGGGCGTCCCCCCCCCCCACCAACACCATCTCGGACTGAAATACTTTTTATTGGCTTTTTATTATGGTCTTCCTGGCACTTTTTCTTGTACGAATTTTGGCAGAACTTGAGCTGTTACTACCTTCTATTTGCATAAAAAAATCCTATAATTTTATGAGAGAGAGAGAGAGAGAGAGAGAGAGAGAGATAGCAGACTTAGGCTCCAATAACTCTGAAAGGTTGGGTCACTCAGCGTCCGAGGATGGAGGAAAGGAGTGATGGAGAGTTGGGGGAGGAGGAGGGATGGAAGAAGGAATGGAGGAAAAGGGAGAGAGAGAGAGAGAGAGAGAGAGAGAGAGAGAGAGAGAGAACGCGAGAGTGAGGGAGAAAAATGGAAGGACGAAAGGAAGGATGGATGGAAAGAGAGAGAAAGACATGAAGTTGGGGGGGGAGGGAGAGCACTGATAGAAGGAAAGAGAGGATGGATGGGGAGAGGGAGGGGAAGAAAGGAGGGATAGAGAAATTGATGGGTAAGGAAAGAAAGAATGGAGGGAGAGAAATGTTGGAAAGCAAAGGGGAGAGAAAGGAGGGGGGGGGGGCAGCAGGAAAAACACACAGGGGGAGAAAGGAAAGGATAGAGAGAGACTGAGAGATGAACTGAGAGGTAAAGAAGATGAAAGAAAAGGAACAGAGAAAACAACAGAGGAAGAGAGAGGGAGAAACAATAGAGGAAGAGGGAGAGAGGAATAAAGGAAGGGACGGATGCATGAAGGTGGAGAGGGAGAGACTGAGCTTTCGGGGTTGAGAAACGATTTTTTTTTCCGAACCCTTCCACCAAAACATAAGAATCTTGGATGAAAAAAAAATGCCCAAGGATTCCTCTGCTACAAGAACGAGTGCATTCAAAATAGAGGCCAAGGAATCATCTTACAAAAACAAGAGTGCATTTAGCAAGGAGGCCAAGGATTCATTTTACGAAAGGCACAGCAGTATTCAGGAAGTAGGCCAGACATTCACGCACGACCCGGGTGAAGTAGGTAAACCGCCATGAAAACATATTAAGCAAGACAACACTGCATTCAGTAAGGGACGCTGGGCGAGCCGGGCGTGAAATATAAAAACAAAGGAAATAAAAGGGGGTATCATGAGCTTGTGTGTGTGTGTGTGTGTGTGTGTGTGTGTGTGTGTGTGTGTGTGTGTGTGTGTGTGTGTGTGTGTGTGTGTGTGTGTGTGTGTGTGTGTGTGTGTGTGTGTGTGTGTGTGTGTGTGTGTGTGTGTGTGTGTGTGTGTGTGTGTGTGTGTGTGTGTGTGTGTGTGTGTGTGTGTGTGTGTGTGTGTGTGTGTGTGTGTGTGTGTGTGTGTGTGTGTGTGTGTGTGTGTGTGTGTGTGTGTGTGTGTGTGTGTGTGTGTGTGTGTGTGTGTGTGTGTGTGTGTGTGTGTGTGTGTGTGTGTGTGTGTGTGTGTGTGTGTGTGTGTGTGTGTGTGTGTGTGTGTGTGTGTGTGTGTGTGTGTGTGTGTGTGTGTGTGTGTGTGTGTGTGTGTGTGTGTGTGTGTGTGTGTGTGTGTGTGTGTGTGTGTGTGTGTGTGTGTGTGTGTGTGTGTGTGTGTGTGTGTGTGTGTGTGTGTGTGTGTGTGTGTGTGTGTGTGTGTGTGTGTGTGTGTGTGTGTGTGTGTGTGTGTGTGTGTGTGTGTGTGTGTGTGTGTGTGTGGACGGGCACGGCATGAGGCAGGGCGGCCTTGGGTGGCGTGGAAAGAAAGTTAGCCACAAGGAGAACGATGGATGGGGAGAGTCAGTCAGCCGTAACCTATGACCGTGTGTGTGTGTGTGTGTGTGTGTGTGTGTGTGTGTGTGTGTGTGTGTGTGTGTGTGTGTGTGTGTGTGTAAGGAAGTTTACACACCTCTGACCACATGCAAACATTATGCTGTACATGTGCCTGGGGAGAGAGAGAGAGAGAGAGAGAGAGAGACAGACAGACAGACAGACAGAGAGAGGTAATTAGAGAGACAGGCAGGCAGGACAGGTGTTTCCTCTGACCCCCTCATACAAGGCAATATGCTGAGTGCTCTGCATACACACACACACACACACACACACACACACACACACACAGCTGATAACACATGCTCCTCCACTCAGTCATTATATTCATCTGTATATCATGGTATGCAGATTCATACATATCCTTTCCAGCACGTCATACATACATTACACAAGGCATCTCATACACTCACTCATACATTCATAGGGACCAGTAATTTATTCATACACTACAGTTCTATTTCACTGGGTTTTAGAATTTCTCTCTCTCTCTCTCTCTCTCTCTCTCTCTCTCTCTCTCTCTCTCACACACACACACACACACACACACACACACACCAATCAGGGTCACAGAAACCTCACATCAAAGACAATTACACACACACACACACACACACACACACACACACACACACACACACACACACACACACACACAGCCATCCTCCTGCACAGCACATATACCCACCTGCTTGATCTGGTCTACTAGGGCTGCAGTGTCCGGGGTGAGGCCTTCTGTGTTCGCCTCAAAGCTCAGGGGTTCGCGCTGTGGAGAAGAGAAAGAGGATGTGAGTAGGTTGGGCTAGTTTAGGTTAGGGTTTAGCCTTTCTAACCTTTTGCATCTTAATTTAGGCTGCGTTTTATTCTTTCAAACCTGTTAAATCTTACATCAAATCCTCCCCGGTGAATTTCATAACCCCTTTACAGTGTGAGTTGTTTCTTAGGCTGACTTCAATATATTCGATTTGGACCGGTTCCCCTCCAAATAAATCAGAATTCATCGTATACTTTTTTTTTCTAATAATCATTCTTTCTAACAGAGTGAATAAAGACGTCCACGCACTGAAAAGGTTAACTTCTCACTTCAGAGTATGGCACACATGTTCCTATTGTTACTATTATATTTTTTATCCAGCTTTACATATTTTATTTCCTTCACTACGACAACGTGTTAGCCATATTATTCCCGCTATCACTTAACCATTTCACTCATCTCAGAAGCGACTTTCAAACTTGTTGGTGAGATACTTATGAATTTCTTGTAAATATCCCTTTCACAAAATGGGTATTCTCTTACGGTGAATAAAATCGCTTGGTAGTAATAAAAATACAATATACATACAGTATAAATACTCTTGCGAACGGGGTTGATAATTTGTGGATTTTTTAACACCGCTGAAAATTTGCAAACACCATATTTT
>NC_137014.1:29745267-29757767 GCF_032717465.1 Coenobita brevimanus | reverse complement strand
GATGATGATAATAATAATAATAATAATAATAATAATAATAATAATAATAATAATAATAATAATAATAATAATAATAATAATAATAATAATAATGGAGATGAACAGAAGGAAGGGGAGAGGATGAGAGGAGAGAGGGATGGGGAGATAAGACAAAGAGAGAAAAGCAAGAAGATTAATAAAAGCGAACAGAGATGAGGAGAATCAGGGGAAGAGAGAGAGAGAGAGAGAGAGAGAGAAGAGCGATAATTAAAAGAATAAATGGAAATGAACAGGAGGGGGAGAGTGAAAACGAGAGAGGGAAGTGAAATGCGAAAAAAGAAAATGAATGAGAATAGCAGGAATGGAAGACAAAAGGTGGGGACAGAAGAGGGTGAGAGGAAGTGATAGATAGATAGATAGGTAAATAAGCAGATAAAGAGATAGAGAGATAGACAGACAGATAGCACAGATAGATTGGTAGAGATCGATGGACAGAGACAGATAAAGAGAGGGGGGAAAGAAGAGACAGAGAGGAGAGAGGAAGAGACGAAAAAAAAGAAAAACAGAAAATGAAAAATGGATGTGAAATATTATACAGTTTGACGTTGCTGGAATAATAAAAATACAGATTAATGGGGGAGAGAGAGAGAGAGAGAGAGAGAGAACACAATGGTTCTCTCATGGTTTTTTGTATGGAAGGCTATGAATGTTATATCTACTTGTCTATGGTAAAGAGATGGATGGTAATGTTAGATAGATGGTAACCCCTCCCCCCCCCTCGCCCTCCAAACCTTCCAGTCTAAGCCGGTAGGAAAAAGTGAGAAGGACCACCACGCAGGATAGCAAGGGTCGGAGAAGGGAAGGAAAATAAAGGAAGAAGGAGAAAGACAAAGAGGACATAACAGACATGGGAAGGAGTTGAAAGGGGAAAGGAGGGGAAAGGGTGAGAGACACTGGAGTGGAGGGAGGAGGGGAAGGGAGGAGGAGGGAAGACGAAGACAAAAAGGAGGGGAGGGGATGAGAGAATTTAAAAAGAAGACAAAGGAGAGAAGGAAAGGGGAGACATGAGAGGAGGGAGGGGAAGGAAGAGAGAAGAGGGTCAAAAAAGGGGGGGAGGAGAGGAGAGACAGGAGAAGTAAGAGGGGAGGGAGAGAAAAGGGGATGCGAGGAGGAGGGGAGGGGAGACAGGAAAGCGAGTTAAATAGAGGGAAGAGGGGGTGAAAGGAGGATGTGAGGGGAAACAGGCATACACTGGAGGGGGAGAAGGGACAGGAGGCGGTGGAGGAAGGAATATGAAGGACAAAGGACTACAGTATATAGGAATGATAACAGAAAGACCTATTGGTCCTTTCGAGGCTGTTTTTTAGAAGATAGGGTATAACTGAGGTAACTATTCTATTTGTCAAAGACAAGCATAGGAGAGGGGAAGGGGAAAGAAGAAAGGGAAAGATGGGAGTGGGTAGGGAAGAGAAGAGGGGTAGATGGAGGGGATACCAGGCGTATGTAAACAAACCCAAGTCCCGGATCAGTCTGTGAGCGGGGATTGGCTGCCTCTGAAACCCCCCCCCCTCTCTCTCTCTCTCTCTCACTTCCGCAATCACAGAATATGCCCATAAACCTCTGCACGACCAAGGTTTCCCTGTGCAGAGTAAAATCCTTTGACACTTGCCATAAAAAAACACACAAACATATAAATACATAAATACGTCGTTACCCACCATTTATGGATAATCATTAACCCATTCAGCCCGAGTACGATTTTTTTTTATTCCATCTATATCCAGACGATTTTATTCAGTAAGGGGGAGACTACTCGACATAGAGGGGATCAGCTCCTTTACCACAAGGGGGCTCTCCTAACTTGAACAAGACCGTCACGTGATACAGTTCTTTCACGTTAACTTGGCCCAGAGTTTCGTCCTTCAGTAGCTAAATTCACGTAGATCAATGACAGAGAGACAACACTTCGACTCTACATCCATTCGATAGCACTTCTTCGTTACTAGCCTCATATTCAAATCAGCATTCAAGATGAGAGATGGCAATTTTAGGCCAAGTTAGAGTAAACGAGTATCGGAAGAATTAAAAACAAAATTCCTCGTTGTAGTGAAGGGATTACGACCGAACCATCTGCTAAGGATCGCAGTGTGTGTGTGTAATTCACCGGGTCGGTCATTATCACTTGATGGTCGTGACCGTCAGCTTTTTACCCTCCCGGAAGGGGGCTGAGAGCTCATATAGTCCGATCTAAGGGCAAGGCTGTTACCTTCTCACACACACACCCATCCCCTTGCTCAAGGGGGACAGTAACCACCCACTTCATCAGTGAAACTTTTCGCAACCTGAGCGAGCCGCGAACTCCCGTCCACCAGTTGGCAAGTGTGTGTGTGTGTGTGTGTGTGTGTGTGTTCATGTTTTCTGAATGGAGCCACCCACCCTCATGTGTCACAAACCATTTCATGTCATCGCTTGGGCTCTAACACCCACCGTCAATACTGAATACAAGTTACTGATGCTTCACTCGTTGGTACTTGCGGGAGATCAATGAACCCCTTAAATCCAGTGCCGTATTTCCTTATGCAATTCTTACTATTTGCATTTTTCTCCAATTTAGGAAAGGCCGCTCGTAATGAAAGGGTTTATTGATGGCTACATTAAACCTCCCCCAGTAAAAATAAAACAGGAAAGTCGAGTGAATTATATGTTTCTGAATTTTGACACTGGACTGAATTTTGATTTCGCGTTCTTTCGGTTTGAGGCCCACAACTCTAACCACTGCACTGTCTATGTAACTCTATTTCTCTCTTCATCACACCCCTGCTTTTAATTTCCCTAGAGAGCCATAGGAGAGAGAGAGAGAGAGAGAGAGAGAGAGAGAGAGAGAGAGAGAGAGAGAGAGAGGTGGTAATGGAAGGGAAAATGAGGGAGGGAGGGATGATAAATGAGAGGCTATGTGAGGGATTTACTGATGAAGGAGGGAGAGGAGAGAGAGAGAGAGAGAGATGGAAAGAGGGCGAAGGAAAGAGGGAGAGGAGCGGAAGAGAAAGGAGTGAGAGGCAGAGAAAGAGAAGGAGAGGGGTAGAATGAGAAAGGGAGAAGGTAAAGAAAAGGAGAGAAAGAGGAACGGTGGGGAGAGAGGGAGCAGGGAAAAGGAAATAGGAAGAGAAGGAGGAGAGAGGGAGGAAGAGCAGAGAATGAACGGAGGAGAAGAAGAGAAATGAAATGAGGGAGGAAGAGAGACAAGAGGGAGGAAAAGAGGGAGACAGGACACATAAGGGGGAAACAGAGAGATAAAGGGAGAGATATAGTGAGAGGGAGAACGGGAGAGGGGAGGGAGAGAGGGAGGGGAGAAGATATACACAGATAGCCTCTTGGGGGGAATGAGGGAAGTTGGAAGGAAGAGAAACAGAGAGGGAGGAAGAAAGGGAAGGAAAGAGGAAGGAAAGGAAAAAAGAGTGGGGAGGAAGGGAGAGGAGGGAGAAAGGGAAGGAAGGAGGGAGAATATGAAGAGAGGGGGAGTAAGGGTGAGGATGGGGAGAAAAGGAGGAATGAGAGGGAGAAATTAAGGAAGAGTAGGAAAAACAAAGAAAGAGAAAGGAAGAAAGTAAGAGGAAGGGAGAGGATAGAGGGAGAGAGAAAGGGAGAAGAGCTAATGAAGGGGATAAAAGAATTAGTTAAATGAAGTGAAAGGATGGAGGAGGAGGAGGGGAAGGAGGAAGGACGGATGGAGGAGGAAGGAGGGAGAGAGGGGAAGGACAGGGAGGATGGAGCAAAAATCAAGAAAAATGCTGAAAAGGCGAAAAGAACAGGGAGGAACGAATATAAATTAGAGATAACAGGGCAAAGGAAGATAAAAGAGAAGGAGAAGTGAATGAACGCTGAAATAAGAGTGAGAGTTGAAATAAGAGAGAGAGTAAGAGGCCGGGTAGAAAATCAATAAGTAGGTCACAGCTACTCTCACAGGGTCTTAGGGTACTACTGCTACTACTACTACTGGTATTATCATTATTATTATTATTATTATTATTATTATTATTATTATTATTATTATCACCATCATCATCACCATTATTATTATTATTATTATTATTATTATTATTATTATCACCAACAACGGCAACCATTATCATTATCATCATCACTATTATTATAAAGCAGTAGTAGTAGTAGTAGTAGTAGTAGTAGTAGTAGTAGTAGTAGTAGTAGTAGTAGTAGTAGTAGTAGTAGTAGTAGTAGTAGTAGCAGCAGCAGCAGCAGCAGCAGCAGCAGCAGCAGCAGCAGCAGTAGTAGTAGTAGTAGTAGTAGTAGTAGTTGTTGTTGTTGTTGTTGTTGTTGTATTTCCTTCGTGTGTCCCTCTACACTGTCCTTGGGTCTAATCGTAATTGATCAAGGAGTTCCCTCACACTAGGCGTCTTGTTACTTGGCCTGGCAATTGTAGGCAGTGTTGTAGTGTTGTTGTTGTTGTTGTTGTTGCTGGTGGTGGTGGTGGTGATGGTGGTGGTGGTGGTGATGGTGGTGGTGGTGGTGGTGGTGGTAGCCGTGCAGAGGAACACTAACAACAACAACCAGAACAATACTACTACTACTACTACTACCCTACTACTACTACTACTACTACTACTACAACAACTAATAATAATAATAATAATAATAATAATAATAATAATAATAACAAGAATCGCATTCAGTAGAGGGCATACCTCCGCCAAGGCCCTACATGCAGTTCCATTTAATCAAGTCTAATCCAATAAAGAGAAACGCTACCCATCCCCCCTATAAAAGCATATTTAAATCCGCTACATCCGGAATTTTATATGGATCCGCGCCAAACTGTACACATCAGTAGATACCAACACCCTAAATATGCCTTTTTTTTTTTAAATCAAGATCCATGCAATATTCAATGAAAATTTTACGAAAATGTTGAAAAACGCCCTATCTCGCAATGTTAAAGAGAGTGGGGGAAAAAAAAAAAATCCTGGATCCGCACCTTTACACGGATCCGCACCAAAAGTTAATGCAGTCTATTCTGGGCCAAGGCACATTCTTCTACCAAATTTCGTGGAAATCTGTCCTGTAGTTTTTGTGTGATCTTGCTCACAAACCAACCAACCAACAAACAAACAAACTGACAGGGGTGAAAACATAACCTCCTTGGCGAAGGTAATAATAATAATAATAATAATAATAATAGCAATAATAATCGTTATTAATTCTGCTGTATGTGTGTGTGTGTGTGTGTGTGTGGTACTACTGAGGCAAACAACACTGGCTGAGTGGGTAGTTATGTGGGTTGGTAAGGCGGGGGAGGGGAGGGGGGGAAATCGGCCCAGGAGGAAACACAGGTACAGTGGGTCAAACCAGGGCCATGGAGGAAATAAGCCCAAGGAGAAAACTGATCCAAGAGGGAAAATAAAACCATGGAGGGGAAAACAGGTTCATGGGAAAATAGGTCGATGGTGGAAAATTTGTTCATAAGTCCATGGAGAAAATAGGTCAATGGTGCGAATAGGTCCATAAAGGTAAATAAGTCCTTGGTGAAAACAGGTCCATAAAGGTAAATAAGTCTTTGGTGAAAATAGGTTCACAAAAGGAAATAAGTCCATGGGGAAAATAGGTCCACAAAGGAAATAAGTCCTTGGTGAAAAAAGGTCCATAAAGGTATATAAGTCCTTTAGTGAGAATAGGTCCACAAACAAAAATGTCCTTGGTGAAAATAGGTCCACAAAGGAAATAAGTCCTTGGTGAAAATAGGTCCATAAAGGTATATAAGTCCTTGGTGAGAATAGGTCCACAAAGGAAATAAGTCCTTGGTGAAAATAGGTCCACAAAGGAAATAAATTCTTGGTGAAAATAGGTCCATAAAGGTAAATAAGTCCTTGGTGAGAATAGGTCCACAAAGGGAAATAAGTCCATGGGAAAAATAAGTCCACAAAGGGAAATAAGTCCTTGGTGAAAATAAGTCCATAAAGGGAAGTAAGTCCATGGTGAAAATAGGTCCACAAAGGGAGACAAGTCCTTGGTGAAAATAGGTACATAAAGGGAAATAAGTCCTTGGTGAAAATAAGTCCTTGGTGAAAATAGGTCCATGGGGAAAACTGGTCAGTGAGGGAAGAGGCCCCTTAGGAAAATAGGCAAGTTGGGGATTGAGCCCTAGGAGGTGTAGCCTGAGACCAGCGTGTGTGCTAGTGGTAGTAGCAGTAGTAGTAATAGTAATAGTAGTAGTAGTAGTAACAGTAGTATTAGTGGTAGTAGTACGGTAGTAGTAATAATACGAGGAAATGAAGCAAAATAAGTGAAAAACTGCCCAACCGTCACCTTGGCCTGTGATTGGACAAGAGCACGAGCCTGGCTGTGTGTGCGTTGCTGATTGGCCGGCGGCTGGACCCAGGAGCCAGTCAGGTGCCAGCATGGTCCTTCACTCAGCCAATCATTACCTCCGTAGTCACCAACACAAAATATGGCTGGAAATGCCTTTATCACACCACTCCGACGACGTATTTCATTCTCGCTACCACTGATGATTTTACTCAGTTTAGGGAGACGTCTTGCACTGAAGGTGCTAAGGAAGGGTATAATATATAACCTCTCCAGTAGTCCTGATGTGTATAAAATCACCGATTAAAAAAAAAAAAAAAAAAAAAAAAAAAAAGCGTAACCGGAATGAAGAGGTGAAAAAATTATCTTACTTTTTACTTGTACTATCCCATTACTATTTTATTAAGCATAGGAGTTAGATGTAGCGTTTATTAGCCCCTTCACTCTGTTCGGCGCCTCTTCCAAACAACATTCCAACAGTAGCAAGAATACACTACAAGACTAAGGACATATCTTTGAAAGCTTCACCTACCCCTGTAATATTGCAGGGGGGCAGAAACAATTATTCATGGGGGACGGGTGATCCCGGGGGTTCCACTCTGACTAAAACCTGGTCTGGGTGAACGTCTGCCACTGTATAAAATTTCGTGTTCCTAAGTAAAAATCTACCACATGGCCTCGCATAAAGGCTTTCGTCCGGATACCCGGGGGCCGCACTTCCCTGTGGATGGGGGTCCTCGGGGGTCCCACCCTGCCTAAAACCTGGTCCGGTTGGAGATCTGCAAGTGTGCAAAATTCCGCTTTCCTAACAAGCACCCAGTAAGGCCTGGACCCCATCCTTCAGAAAGGTATATTAACATGCTGAGTGAGTGACACAGGGACAAGCATTGTATCTGGCCGTCCTTGTGGGTGTGGCAAAAAATGTCTCGTACAGAGGGGGTTAGAAGAGAGGACGTGATGGACTTTGGTGAGAAACTTCTGGCCTCTCTCTCTCTCTCTCTCTCTCTCTCTCTCTCTCTGCTGATACTCAACTTTAACCTCCTCCCTCCCTCCCTCTCTCCCTCCCTAATTCCCTTCCTCCCTTCATAATTCCTTCCGTTCCTCCCTTAATATTTTCTCCCTACCTTCCTCCCCTCCCCCCTTGCTCTTTCCCTAACGTCCCTCCCTCCCTCTTTTCATTCAAACTCTCCTCCTTTCCTCCCTCTCTCCATCCATCCATCCTCTCCTCTCTCTCCATCTCCATCCCTTCCTCCCTCCTTCCCTCTTCTTCATTCCCTCCTCTATTCCTCTCCCTCTCTCTCCATCAATCCCCTCCTCCCTCTCTCCATTCATCCCTTCTTCCATCCCTCTTTCTTATTCTCTCCATCCATCCCCTCCTCCCTCCCTCCTTTTCTCCATCCATCCCCTCCTCCCTCCCTCCTTTTCTCCATCCATCCCCTCCTCCCTTCCTCCTTCTCTCCATCCACCCCCTCCTCCCTCCCTCCCTCTCTCCGTCCATCCCCTCCTCCCTGCCTCCCTCACTCCGTCCATCTCTAACTTTTTTCTCTCCCTTGCTGTCCCACTTTTCTCCCTCTCTCCTTCCCACCAAGCCTCCTTCAAACTTTTCTTCAGCCTCTCTCTCTCTCTCTCTATCTATCTATCTATCTATCTTTGAGCTTTCCTCCTCTATCTCATCACTGCTCACTCATTCATTCATTTACTCGTTCATCCATCCACCCATCCATTCAACCAACCTACTCACCCATTCATTCATTCACCCATCCATCCTTCCATCCACTCATTCAACCACCTATCCATTCATGCACTCTTCAATCTTCCATTCATCCATCCACCCATTCGTTCATTCAACCATCCATCCATCCATCCATTCGTCTATCCATCCATGCATTCATTCATTTATCCACCCATCCATCTATCATTCATCTGTTCATCCACTCATCCATCTATCACTCAAACAACTCATCCATCCATTCACCCATCCATTCATCCATCCAAATATCCACAAGCATATTCATTCATTTAATGGCCTATTTACCCATACATCCATTCATTCTCGCATGTATCAAACCATCCATTCATCCATCCAGTCATTGTCTAGTTTGTTCACTCATTCATCCTTTCACTCAGTAGTCGTTTCATTCAGCCATCCATTCAATCTTGCACATTCACCCGTCTTCATTATTCCCTCATTCATCTCTTCAGTGGCTCATTTTGTAGATGACCCATTCATTTTTTCATTCACTCGCTCTTTCACCGCCTCCATGACCCACCCAATCGCTCATTCATCCATTCATTGCCTCATCTACTCATCTACCTATTACCCCGTTCATTCACTTATTCACTACCTCATTCATCCATATCTTAACCTACCTGATTTATCCATCCATTTATTAACTTGTTTTTTCACCCAATCATTCATTCTTTCTTTCATTTCTTCCCCTTATACTCTCCACTTCTTCCCTCCGTCCCTCTTTCCTTTCCATCCTCCCTACTCTTCTATTTACTTCCTTCACTCCTCTCTCTCTCTCTCTCTCTCTCTCTCTTGCTTTTCTTTCTTCCCTCCCCTCTTCCTCCCTCCCTCCCTCCCTCTAATGATCATATTCACTCCCTCCTCCATTATTTCAAACTTTCCCTGCCACTTTAATTCCTTTCTCACATTACTCTCTCTCTCTCTCTCTTTCTCTCTCTCTCCATCATTTTTTCCTCCTCCTTCCTTCATTCCACCATCACTCCCTTCTGTTATCACTGTTTCCTTCATTTATCTTTCCCTTCCTTTCTCCTTTTTTCCTTCCCCTCTTCCCTCCTTCCCTCCCCCTCCATATATTCTTCCCCTCCTATTTCCATCTTCTTCCTTCCCTTCCCTCTTCTTTCCCTTATCTCTTTCCTATCCTATTTTCCCCTCTTTTTCTTTCACTCTGCTTATTTCATTCTCTCTCTCTCTCTCTCTTTTCCCTCCCTCCTTTTCATACCCTTCACTCTTCTTCCCTCTTCTCTCCCTTTTCTTCATTCCCTGCTCTCTCCCTCATCCTTCCCTTCTCTCTCTCTCTCTCTCCTCCAGTTTTCCTCCTTCCCTCCTTGGTATATGTCTTCTTTTAATTACCTGTCTCAAACTCCACGCCAACCGCCAATATTGATTTCCAACCCACCCACCCACATGCTGCTGGTTGTGGTAGTTGTGGTTGTGGTGGAGGAGGTTGAGGTGGCGGTCAGTGTAATAGTTGTGGTGGTGACTGATGGATCTGGTAGTAGTGGTGGTGGTGGTGGTGGTGGTGGTAATTGTCGTAGGTGTGGTTGATGATGGGAATGGTGGTAGTTGTGGTTGTTGATGGGAATGGTGGTAGTTGCGGTTGCTGATGGGAATGGTGGTAGTTGTGGTTGTTGATGGGAATGGTGGTAGTTGTGGTTGTTGAGGGGAATGGAGGTAGTTGTGGTTGTTGATGGGAATGGTAGTTGTTGTGGTTGCCGATGGGAATGGTGGTAGTTGTGGTTGCCGATGGGAATGGTGGTAGTTGTGGTTGTTGATGAGAATGGCGGTAGTTGTGGTTGTTGATGGGAATGGTGGTAGTTGTGGTTGTTGATGAGAATGGTGGTAGTTGTGGTTGTTGATGGGAATGGTGGTAGTTGTGGTTGTTGATGGGAATGGTGGTAGTTGTAGTTGTTGATGGGAATGGTGGTAGTTGTGGTGTTTGATGGTGTAGTTGTTGATGGGAATGGTGGTAGTTGTGGTGTTTGATGGTGTAGTTGTTGATGGGAATGGTGGTAGTTGTGGTTGTTGATGGGAATGGTGGTAGTTGTGGTTGTTGATGGGAATGGTGGTAGTTGTGGTTGTTGATGGGAATGGTGGTAGTTGTGGTTGCTGATGGGAATGGTGGTAGTTGTGGTTGTTGATGGGAATGGTGGTAGTTGTGGTTGTTGATGGGAATGGTGGTAGTTGTGGTGTTTGATGGTGTAGTTGTTGATGGGAATGGTGGTAGTTGCGGTTGTTGGTGGGAATGGTGGTAGTTGTGGTGTTTGATGGTGTAGTTGTTGATGGGAATGGTGGTAGTTGTAGTTGTTGATGGGAATGGTGGTAGTTGTGGTTGTTGATGGGAATGGTGGTAGTTGTGGTTGCTGATGGGAATGGTGGTAGTTGTGGTTGTTGATGGGAATGGTGGTAGTTGTGGTTGTTGATGGGAATGGTGGTAGTTGTGGTGTTTGATGGTGTAGTTGTTGATGGGAATGGTGGTAGTTGCGGTTGTTGATGGGAATGGTGGTAGTTATGATTGCTGATGGGAATGGTGGAAGTTGTGGTAGCTGATGGGAATAGTGGTAGTTGTGGTTGTTGATGGGAATAGTGGTAGTTGTGGTTGCTGATGGGAATGGTGGTAGCTGTGGTTGTTGATGGGAATGGTGGTAGTTGTGGTTGTTGATGGGAATGGTGGTAGTTGTGGTTGCTGATGGGAATGGTGGTAGTTGTGGTTGTTGATGGAAATGGTGGTAGTTGTGGTTGCTGATAGGAATGGTGGTACTTGTGGTTGTTGATGGGAATGGTGGTAATTGTGGTTGTTAATGGAAATGGTGGTAGTTGTGGTTGCTGATTGGAATTGTGGTAGTTGTGGTTGTTGATGGGAATGGTGGTAGTTGTGGTTGTTGATGGGAATGGTAGTTGTGGTTGTTGATGGGAATGGTGGTAGTTATGGTTGCTGATGGGAATGGTGGTAGTTATGGTAGTTGATGGGAATGGTGGTAGTTGTGGTTGTTGATGGGAATTGTGGTAGTTGTGGTTGCTTATGGGAATGGTGGTAATGGTTGCTGATAGGAATGGTGGTAGTTGTGGTTGTTGATGGGAATGGTGGTAATGGTTGCTGATAGGAATGGTGGTAGTTGTGGTTGTTGATGGGAATGGTGGTAGTTGTGGTTGCTGATGGGAATGGTGGTAGTTGTGGTTGTTGAAGGGAATGGTGGTAGTTGTGGTTGTTGATGGGAATGGTGGTAGTTGTGGTTGTTGATGGGAATGGTAGTAGTTGTGGTTGTTGATGGGAATGGTGGTAGTCATGGTTGCTGATAGGAATGGTGGTAGTTGTGGTTGTTGATGGGAATAGTGGTAGTTATGGTTGCTGACAGGAATGGTGGTTGTTGTGGTTGTTGATGGGAATGGTGGTAGTTATGGTTGCTGATGGGAATGGTGGTAGTTATGGTTGTTGAAGGGAATGGTGGTAGTTGTGGTTGTTGATGAGAATGGTGGTAGTTGTGGCTGTTGATGGGAATGGTGGTAGTTATGATTGCTGATGGGAATGATGTTAGTTGTGGTAGGTGTTTGCAGCGATGCATACAAGTGGGCTATACTGTAAAAACGTAATGTTGGTAACGATGATGGTATCCTAGTTGTGGTAGCTTCAATATTGGTGGTCGTTCTGATATCTGGTTGAGAGATCATGCTTGTAACTGCGGTAGTGTACAAAGATATTGGTAACTGAAATCTGGCACTGATGGTAGCAGTTGTGGTAGTTAAGGTGTGTGGTTATTGTGGTAGCCATGGTGTAGGTACCGTTGGAGAAGCAGGGATGGTGGTAGTAGCCGTGGAGGTTAGCAATTTTGGTGGTTGTGGTTGGGGAGGAGACGCTATGACGGGAGGAAACGTATTGGTGGTAGTTGTGGTGGACTTGTGATGTTGGTAGTTGTGGTGGACTGGTGATGGTGGTAGCTGTGATATGTGGTGGTGATGACGATGGTGGTAGGCAAGGTGGAATGTAAATGTTGGTAGCTGTGGTCTGTGGTGGTGATGATGGTGGTAGTTGTGGTCTGTGGTGGTGATAATGGTGGTAGTTGTGGTACTGATAATGATAGTAGTTGTCATATTTGTGGGTTACCTCCACTTCTCTTGACTTACTTCTCTCTCTCTCTCTCTCTCTCTCTCTCTCTCCTCCCATCATCAATATTCCCTTCTTTCCTTAACAGTTTCTTTTCTTCTATTTTTCTTATTACTTTTCTTATTTTTTACCTCTCTCCTTTCTTCCTCTCTTCACTCAACCCCTCCTCCCTTCCTCCTTCTCTCCATCCATCCTCTCCTCTCTTCCACCATCTCCCTCCCTCCCTCCCTCCCTCTTCCCACCCCCCTCCCTTATCTCTTCGTCTCTTTCCGTTTTCCTCTTTTCCTCCCTCCCTCCCACTCATCCTCTTCCTCCATGTTTCCTCTCTCTCTCTCTCTCTCTCTCTCCTAGTGT
>NC_137014.1:29710267-29740267 GCF_032717465.1 Coenobita brevimanus | reverse complement strand
CTCTCTCTCTCCCTCTCACTGGAAGCAAGAATAACAAGAAACATTAAGTTAATACGATTCTGGTATCTTTTTTTGGGGGGAGGGGGGTTCAGAAAATGTTATTAAGTTTGGTGAGATCTACTGCTTTCGTGACATTAACCACTCCACTACCTTAACACCGTACTGTATTACTGAAACTTCCCGCACACCCCTGGGAAGTTTTCTTGTTTTTGCCAATATTATTATTCTATGGAAGATCTAAATCGCTGCCAGTCGCATTCCGTTTGAGCTACAGCCTTCATTCTTTGCACTTAGTACTGGGTGGTCGCCACATCTGAACAAATTCACAACCTCCTGATCCGACTCTCGGAACAAAACACACACACACACACACACACACACACACACACACACACACGTGACCCTAAAGGTGAAGAACCAATTAAGTTGGAGGGCTGAAATTTTTCTGGCTTATACCTGGGACATGGCCAGAATGTTGTGCTTAATATAGTCCAGATCGGATCATGATTCCCTGTGATTACTTACAGTCCAAAATTTTGGACTACTGAAGAGAGCCAAGTCACATGATTTTACATGAAGAAATAAAGCCTGAGCCACTAAATTTGGTGGACTTGCAGATCTTGACGACCTAAGGTAACATGCACATCAGTAACCTGGACTTCACGGCCCCTTCATAGTTCGGCTTCTACTGGGCAATGGCTGTGGGAATTTTTCTTTTATCAAAATTGTCCTGGGAGATTTTTACATCGTTCTAATTATTATTAATTATAGCTATTACCATTATTATTATTATTATTATTATTATTATCATCATTAGTATTATTATTCTTATTTCATTATTATTACTGTTAATACAAGTGCTCGTGGGCCCTTCGGGCCCCTCGCACTTGCTCCTGTGGAGGGCTCTCGCGTTTATGTGCTGATCTAGTGTAACGTTGTCACTTGGATTTTTTGCAGCTAACCAACTGATCGTGTTATTTGCAGCTTCGGGAATGGAACCCAAGTTGTCCGACAGCAAGTCCGAAATACTTAAGGTGTACCTGTGGGAAAAAAATTGTACGAAGATTCTATGCCGGGCGCCAAGAACAGCGTTTTTTGGTCATAATGTGATCGCTCATTAAATATAGTAAAAGTTTTTCAATCGTGATGGGATCAAGTTTTTTCACATCAGCGAATCTTGTGCGATTTGTGTGTCAACTTTGGTGCGATCTGAATCTGTAGTTTCGGCTACCCAAAATACACACACACACACACACATACACGCTACTGCTATAGTATATTAGATTAGGAGTAGTAGCTGCAGTAGTAGTAGTTGTAAACAACAACTGCTATTACTATTGGTGCTGCTACTACTACTACTACTACTACTACCCTTCCTCATAACTAACTCACCACAACCCTTACTCATAACTTACCACAACCCTTACTTATAACTTACTCACCACAACCCTTACTCATAACTTACCACAACCCTTACTTATAACTTACTCACCACAACCCTTACTCATAACTTACCACAACCCTTACTCATAACTTACCACAACCCTTACTCATAACTCACCACAACCCTTACTTATAACTTACTCACCACAACCCTTACTCATAACTTACCACAACCCTTACTTATAACTTACTCACCACAACCCTTACTCATAACTCACCACAACCCTTACTTATAACTTACTCACCACAACCCTTACTCATAAATGACTCACCAAAACCTTACTCATAATTAACTCACCACAACCCTTACTCATAACTTACCACAACCCTTACTTATAACTTACTCACCACAACCCTTACTCATAACTCACCACAACCCTTACTTATAACTTACTCACCACAACCCTTACTCAGCGACACCCACACACAGCAGGACACTCACCTGAAAATGAAAAAAAAAAAAAAATCAGTGATGGACTCTCTCTCTCTCTCTCTCAAGCTATGCCATTTCTATTCATTTTTACCGGATCTCTCTCTCTCTCTCTCTCTCTCTCTCTCTCTCTCTCTCTCTCACCTGCCATTTACTCCAATTAAGCAGCATTTTCGCGCGCTACCTTCCTCGTAACCTTGCTTCAATTATGACAATGGATACTGAAACTAATTAAGAACAGAATTATTATTACTATCATTATTGGTATTACGTTATTATTATTATTATTATTATTATTATTATTATTATTATCATCATCATCATCATTTCCCATTCCTTATTTCCTCAGCCTCTCGCCTCACCCCCTCCCAATTACCCCTTCACCCTCCTAGCTTTCCCTCTTCCCCCTTCCTTCCCTTTCCTCTCTCTCTCTCTCTCTCTCTCTCTCTCTCTCTCTCTCTCAACTCCATCTCCCCTTTCCTTTACCTTCCTCATTCCCCCCACTTCCCTTCTCCTCTCCCCTCTCCCCTCCCCACCTCCAATTACCCTAAGTGCTTATACAAGAAGGAATTATACGGAGAATATTACAGAAGACAGGAATTAAGGAAAGGGGAATATATAGATAAAAATCATAGAGAAAGTATATATATATATATATATATATATATATATATATATATATATATATATATATATATATATATATATATATATATATATATATATAAAAGAAACTCGCTACGGAACACGATCTCAATGGAACGTAGCTCGCGTAATTATACACGGTAAGGGCTGGGATACATATAAGACAACGTAAGATTAAAGAACCATTATGAAAACTACAAATTAACGCAGGAGAGGCCTTTGAAAGATCGACTCGAACGTCACCGCAGCGCGCTGTTTGTTTTGATTACCTGACGATCTAGGCGGGAAATTATTCAGTGAGTGAGACATTCCCGAGTACAGTAGCACAGTATTTGTAAGTTAAATATTTACAGTACTGTACTGTTCTGGTAAGTTTATGTGCAACTTAAAGTACTATTAAATAACGTTAAAGCAAGAAATAAAGTCTTATAACCAGTTTACCTGACAGGCGTCAGAATATTGCCTTTTTTATTTGTTCGTTTTTTCCACAGCACTGTACAGTATTTGTAAGTTAAATATTTACTGTTCTCGTATGTACTGTACTTGTAAACACTTAAATAAAGTTAAATCATTAAATAAAGCCTTGTAACCAGTTAACCCGAATTATATGATTACCCATGATCGGCGTCGGAATATTGCCTTTTTTGTTTGTTCGTTAAATTCTTACTGTACTGCTTTTCTACAGTACTGTATTTGTAAGTTAAATATTTACTGTTCTGGTATGTACTTGTAAGCAATTAAAGCATTAAATAAAGCCTTGTAACCAGTTAACCTGATTTATATTCGAATCCCGGCTGGGGCAGGGAACAGTTTAAGGATTTGAATTTCATTAAATCAGGCTTTACTGATCTACCAGAAGTCCCGCCGACATGTCGTAAAAATACCCCCGCTAATACCAATACACCAATCCTGTATGAGACAGCCCTAGCAATGTATTCAATATGGACGAAGGTGGGTGTGTGCTTCGAAGTGGTGACATGTAGAGGTGTATGGTATGTAGGAGGACTGCTGGGCCTTGATAGCAGGCTGTGAAGCCTATGCCCAGAGTCGGACACATAAAAAATATATATATATGATTACCCATGATCGGCGTCGGAATATTGCCTTTTTTGTTTGTTCGTTAAAGACTTGCTGTACAGCTTTTCCACAGTACTGCATTTCTAAGTTAAATATGTACTGTTCTGGTATGTACTTGTAAGTTAAAGCACTTAAAAAGATAAAGCATTAAATAAAGCCCTGGTACCAGTTAACCTGATTTATATGATTACCTATGATCGGCGTCGGAATGTTTCCTTGTGTTTACGTACAGTATTTGTGTGTGGAAGTTTTGCTGTGGAGTACTGTATTTGTGAGTTATAACATTAAATAAACCTTCTAACCACTTAAAGTGCTTTCTAGTGATTACCAGTGACAGATAACAGCAAAACAACACATTTGGGGGGTCTAGGGAGCAAAATACGGAGTAGTTTAAATATACTCGATTTCGCACCTAACATTTGCATTGAAAATGTCCAAAGCCTTGGACCTTGGTAGGAACGAACCCCACGTGTTCCGTGCGAGTTTCCTGTATATATATAATATATATATATATATGTATATATATATATATATATATATATACATATATATATACATATATATATACATATATATATATATATATACATATATATATATACATATATATACATACATCATATATATATACATATATATATATATATATATATATGTATATATATATATATATATATGTATATATATATATATATATATATATATATATATATATATATATATATACAAAAAATCATAGGAGGAATTAGCTATACAGTGAGAAAATCAATACAAATTATAGGAGAAAGTACAGACTGGGAAATCTATATACAGATAAATTAGAAACAATGAATTTTAATACTGAAGAAATTGTACACAGAGAAACTACACAAACAAATAAGGCTTTACGAGAAATTATACAAGGAGAGATTATAGGCTGAAATAACAGATACTGAACGTCTGGGAAAAATATACAGTGAAATTATTTAACACAGGAATTATATACAAAATAGAAATAGGGGAAAAACAAAAAAAGTATATTACAATGGAACTGTAGAAGAAATTATGGAAAAAGTGCATACCGGTAGCCAGGTAACTATATGACACATGTATGAGGAATTTGTAAGGAAAGTAATCATACACCGGAAATCAGCCATATCCGGTAGATGAGGTACTGGACGCTTACCTGGTATGTCTGCAAATTTTCATCATAAACGTGTGTCAGAGTTCAAGGCTGTTACATACATACATACATACACATATATACATACCGGTACTGTCGATACACGTACATACATATGTACATTCTGTACGTACATACACAGCCCGCTTACATCATCCATACATGCACACATACATACATACAGTACGGTAGCCTACAACATCCATAAATACAAACGTAGGGTCAAAAGTAAACTGTAGCTGATGAGAAAAATGTGAGGGCAAAAGTAAATAATTTCTTGTATTAAAATGCCTCTGACCATAATGTTATATAATTCTCTCTCTCTCTCTCTCTCTCTCTCTCTCTCCATATAACAACTGCAGGATAATCGACCATGATGTTGTATAATTCCCTCTCTAAGTCCCCCCTACTCCTCCTCTTCCTCCCCCTCCTCCTCTTCTTCTCCTCCCCCTCCCACATAATCGCTGGGCCTGAATAATTCTCACGGAACGAGAAAATAATTGGAATTCCAGAGGGGCCATTACCAGCACTGCCCGTAGTTGTGGTGGCTGTGTTGGTTGTGGTAGTTGTGGTTGTGGAGGTTGTGGCTGTGGTGGTTGTGGTGGCTGTGTTAGCTGTGGCGGTTGGAGTCGTGTTGGCTGTGGTTTTTGCGATAGTTGTTGTAGCCGTGGTTGTGGTAATTGTGGTGAATGCTGTGGTTGTTGTGGTTGTGGTAATTGTGGTGAGTGTTGCGGTTGTGGTGAATGTTGTGGCTGTGGTAGTTGTGGTGAGTGTTGTGGTTGTGGTAGTTGTGGTGAATGTTGTGTTTATGGTAGCTGTGGTAAGTTGTGGTTGTGGTAGTTGTGGTGAGTGTTGTGGTTGTGGTAGTTGTGGTGAGTTGTGGTTGTGGTAGTTGTGGTAAGTGTTGTGGTTGTGGTAATTGTGGTGAGTGTTGTGGTTGTGGCAGTTATGGTGAGTTGTGGTTGTGGTAGTTGTGGTAAGTGTTGTGGTTGTGGTAGTTGTGGTGAGTGTTGTCGTTGTGGTAGTTGTGGTGAGTGTTGTGGTTGTGGTGAATGTTGTAGTTGTGGTAGATGTGGTCGATGTTGTGGTTGTGGTAGTAGTGATTGTTTTGGTAGTTGTGATTTGTGGTAGCTGAGGCACTGTAGTTGTGGTGTTGGTGGTTATGTACGGTTGTTGAGAGCAGTTAGCATTCTGATGGTTCTGGTTCATATACATACATATATACACACACGCATACACACAAACACTGCTGACTCATACATACATACATACATACACACACGCAAACACACAAACACTGCTGACTCATACATACATACATACATACATACACACACACGCATACACACAAACACTGCTGACTCATACATACATATACACACGCATACACACAAACACAGCTGACTCATACATACATACATACATACATACACACACTCATACACACAAACATTGCTGACTCATACACACATACATACATAAGCATACACACAAACACTGCTGACTCATACACCCATACACACACCCATACACACAAACACTGTTGACTCATACACACATACACACACCCATACACACAAACACTGCTGACTCATACACACATACACACACCCATACACACAAACACTGCTGACTCATACACACATACACACACCCATACACACAAACACTGCTGACTCATACATACATACATACACACACCCATACACACAAACACTGCTGACTCATACACACATACACACACCCATACACACAAACACTGCTGACTCATACATAGATACATACAAACACACACGCATACACACAAACACTACTGACCCATACATAGATATACATACGCACACGCATACACACAAACATTGCTGACTCATACATACATACATGTAGAGGTGTGCGGTGACATGTAGAGGTGTATGGTATGTAGGAGGACTACTGGGCCTTGGGAGCAGACTGTGAAGCCTACGCCCAAAGTCGGACACGTAAAAATAAATACATACACACACGCATACACACAAACATTGCTGATTCATATATACATACATACCCACACGCATACACACAAACACTGCTGATTCATATATACATACATACACACATGCATACAGACAAACACTGCTGTTTCATATATACATACATACATACACAAGCATACACATAAACATTGCTGATTCATATATACATACATACATACACAAGCATACACACAAACATTGCTGATTCATATATACATACATACACACACGCATACACACAAACACTGCTGATTCATATATACATACATACACACACGCATACACACAAACATTGCTGACTGATATATACATACATACACACTGGCATACACACAAACATCGCTGACTCATACATACATACATACATACACACATACACACGGATACACAAACGTCGCTGACTCATACATACATACATACATACACACATACACACGGATACGCAAACATCGCTGACTCATACATACATACACACACACGCATATACACAAACACTGCTGACTCATACATACATACATACAAACACTGCTAATTCATAGATACATATAAACAGAGAGACGCACCTCCGCTACCACACATACATACCGCACATACATACATATATTATACAAACATAGGTACAGAACATACACACGGACACATATACATGCACACATACAGACACACATATACACACACGCACACAGACTCACACACAAATCATACATATAATCATTTTATTACACATTACACACACACACACACACACACACACACACACACACACACAAACAATCAAACAAACAAAAAAGGCGCACACCAACACATAACCATCTGACCCTCGCATTTGTGACTCAAAAGGAAAGAGCCAATTCAAGTGCTCAGAGAGAGAGAGAGAGAGAGAGAGAGAGTTACATAGATACACAGACCACACATATCTCACGGTCCCTACGAGGTGGTCCGGCCTTAATACTAATTCAGTGCTACAATTAAATGTGCAGGAGAAAAGGATAGCACAGCAGAAGGCTCTCTCCCCCACCCTCCAACCCCTCCTGCATTTGCCGTACAGGAAACAAGAGAGGAAGTAATACCTTGCAGGACTGAAAAACCTGAAGGAAATTTTATAGGCTAGGCAGAAAGCAGAATAATATGGAAATGGAGAGAGAGGAGGCGGGGTGCAGGTGAGGAGGCAGAGGATGTATAGGGAGGGAATGCACGGAACGAGGGAGGGAATATATACATGGAGGGAGGCAAGGAGGGAAAATACAGGAAGGGAAAATATAGGAGGAAATATATAGGGAGGGAGGGAGGGAGGGAATATACAGGGAAGGAAGGAAGGAAGGAGGGAGGGAATATAGAGTGGGAGGGAACATACAAAGAGGGAGGGAATATACAGGGAGGGAGGGGGGAGGGATTATATAGGGAATGAGGGAGGCAATGTTGGCACTGCATGGGTTGGCACTGTACCATGGCACTTCCTGACACCCTCACTCCCTCCCTCCCTCTAACCCTTAAGCCCCATCCTCTCTCCCTCCCTCTACACTCACGCCCTTCCCTACATCACTTCATAACTTTATTTGCTTTAGGCAGTGTTTTATGGTGTTCTTGGCGTTTTTATGTGGATTTTAATATTTGGGGATCGTTTTTGCTTTCTACATATATCCTTGTTCTGATTCTACTCTTTCCCTCTGTTGTTATGCTGCCGTGATATTTTTATTGCGATCAGTCAGCCTCTCCTTCCATACTATACCTCTCCCTCTGACCTCCCCACCTTCCCATCCTCTTCCCTTCCCCACCATCTGTCTCCCTCTACTCCTTCCTCCATCCCTACCGACTCCCTCTCCCCCTCTATCCCTCCCCCGTACTCTCCTTCCCTCCCTCCCTGACCTTCCCTCCTCCCCCTGCCCATTACTTCCTATAAATACTGCTTCCTTGTTCTCTCACACACCTTTGATCCTGTGAAAGGGAGAGAGAGAGAGAGAGAGAAATGGCACAGTCACAAATAGAAATACAAAGAGGGAGACAAACACACGTACAAAAACAGACAGAATAATCAGAAAAGAAATGCAGATTGACCCCAAGAAAGACAAGGAACACAGAAACAGACACACATAAACACAGACAGACAGAAACGAAACGAGACCTGTGTTAAAGGCGAGGGACTGTCATTTTAGGTGTAAATATATATGAAAACACACACACACACACACACACACACACACACACACACACACACACACACACACACACACACACAAACAAACAACTGCACAACAGGGAGATAAACACACCGACAGACTCAACAAACACGAACACAAAGAAACATACAAACATAAAACTGGATGCTTCTGTTAAAAAGTGAGATTGTCAATTTGTGTCAATCTACGCGTGTGACCTCCAGGACCCAAGCAATCAGCCAGCCAGCCAATCAGTGGCCTCTCAGCGTGGGTGTAGCGCACCGTTGCCACGTTACCTATTTCCGCTTGTGGATCGAGCGAGGTTTACATCATCGTGTCTACGCTGATTTTTTTACAGTTAGCGTTATTTTTATTTTCATTTTTTTTTTTTCATTTTTGAACATTATACAGATTTTGGTACTGGCTCGAGCGGTTTTTACATATGTCTAGCAGTTGTTATAAATGTCCAGCGGTATTTGGTACTGGATCTAGCTGTTTTTAAGTCTGTTGTTAAATGCTGATACCGTAAAACTGGTTAAGTTCCTTTGTGGATACTTGGGCAGTGGTGTAGGTGTACCTGAATAGCTATTAGTGTACTGTATGAGGGTATGAGTTTGGCAGGTAAGGTGGCAGGTAAGGTAGCCTAGGTGGCAAAAGGTGACAGAGTACTTGCATTATGTGTAGCGAACCTTATTACGTCCATTACAGGATCTCAGAGGAAGTAATGGCCAGAATTCAACTATTCTCCATGCCTGAAAAGTTCGAACAAGGAATGTGTCTGTAGGTGGAGTGGTGTATGTGAGAGTCAAGTGTTGTAGTGACTTGCCTATGTCTGTGTATCAGAGTCTATATACATCACCGGTATAAGTGACATGGTACGATAATACTTAAGCATATGAAAAGACATCCTACCAAACACCTTTAAATGTCCGCCGTGGCTGGGGTTCGACCCCGAAACTCTGGTCACAAGCATTGAGAGACAAGCACACTAACCTCCGCGCCACTGCAGCCCCATGAATAGCAACATATACAAGGATTCCCATACCCGCCATTTCCTCCGGCAACAGCCAACTAGAAAAAGTAAGATGGATCATCATGTAAAACAGGACGAATGGCAATATTCTACACTATCTTAACACGTCTAGTGTGGCAGACAGACACACACAAAGACGCAAGAGGTAAAAAGACAGATAAGCAAAAAGACAGACAGTGTGACTAACAGAAAGACAATGGCATGAGGCAGACATACGCCAACGGATAAACCCAGACAGGCAGACTAAAGATGGGCAGACAACCAAAAAGCGAAAGACATCAGCAAATAATAAGGTAAGATTGACAGACAGACGGGTGAGACAGACACATAAATGATAGACAGACACACACAATGGGGCTATACAGACAGCTAGACAGAAGTAAAGACGGACTACCAATGACAGGTAGATATTGATAACGGCTAAATATATGGACAAACAGTCAGGAGTGACAGCAAGACAGATAAACAGACAAACAGAATGGGGAGAGAGCCAGACAGCGAGACATGCAGACAAACATACAAACAGAGACAGACAGGCGCCTTGCATTGACTGCACTCTCCCCCTCCCTCCCCCCCTCTCTCTCTCTCTCTCTCATAGTCCCCCCTTCCTCTCATTTCTCTTATTCCCCTCTTCACTCTCTCTCTCTCTCTCTCTCTCATGCTTTCCACCCTCTCTCTCTCCTGCCCTTCTCTTTTTCTTCACTTTCCCCACCCATAGCTTTCTTACCTTCTTACCATACTCTCTAAATCTTACAATTACCACCGAGTCACCTAGAAAACACCTCAGGATCTGTACAGTGTATAACTCTCTCTCTCTCTCTCTCTCTCTCTCTCTCTCTCTCACTACCGGTATCTGATGCATAGCTATAATAGTCTCATCATCGTCATCATCATCACCTGTGGTAAAATTTGCCTCTCTCAGCTTCCCTCTCTCTTCCTTTCCCTTTCCTCACCTTCTTCTTTTTTCCCCTTCCTCCCCTCTCCTCTCCTCCCTCTCACCTTTTCCCCCTCCTTCCTTCCCTCTTTCATTCTTTCCTCCCTCACCTCTTACCACATCATAAAATTCTTTCTCAACTGCCCTCAATGGCACTTCCTTCCTCCCCTCCTTCTTTCCTTCCTTCCTTTCTCTCCTCCATCTCTCTCCTCCTTCTCCTCCTTTCCCTTTCCCTCCTCTCTCCATCTGTAACAAATAGCCTCTAAAGAACCATTTCATCTGTTACTGTTTTGTTTTTCTTTGTACTCCTTGTCTTCCTTCTTCCATCCCTCCTCCCCTCCCCCCTCCCTTCTCCTATTCCTTTCCCTCCCTCCTCTTCTTCTTTACATCCTTCTATCCTTCCCCCCTGCCTTCTATATTCTCATTTAATTTCCCTCCATTCTTCCTTCCCTGACTCCTCTTTCATCTTTCTCCCCTCTCTCCTTTCCTTCCTTCCATTTTTTCCCTCTTTTGGTTCCCTTCTTTCTCTTTTTTTTTCCCCCTTCCATCCTTCACTTGCTCTCTTCCCTGTTTCTCCTTTCTTTCCTTCCTACTCTCTTGCTCTCCTTCCCTCTTTCTCTCTTAATTTCTTCCTACTTCCTTGCTTCCCTTTCCTCTTCCTCCACCTTCCTTCCTTCCATCCTTCACTTGTCCTCTTTCGCCATTTCTCTACCTTCTTATCTTTCGCCCTTCTCTTACATTTCTTTCCTCCTTCTCCCTCATAATTTCTTTCATCCTTCTCTCTCTTCCTTCCCTTCTACTTCTTCCAATCCTTCTCCTCCAAGTCATTCCTTCTCAGTCTTCCTCTCCTTCACCTCCTATAACTTTTTATGACCTTTGACCAGCGATGACCCAGTTGTTAATGCTGACTCACCTTTCTCTCTCTCTCTCTCTCTCTCTCTCTCCTATATCTATCCATATTTCCCTTTATCTATCAATCCATTTATATACCTATCTTCTCTATCTATCTATATATACAGTATCTATGTTGTATCTATTTACTCTACCTGTCCACCTATCTATCCATCTATATATCTATTTGCCATATCTAGTGATCTATCTATTTATTTTGTGTATCTACCTATCTATCTATCTATTGTAGTTACCTTCCTACTTTCCTACCTGCCTACCGATCATTATCTATCTATCTATCTATCTACCTATCTACACCGGAATACTGAAAAGGTAAAGGAGTAGTGAATGTCGATATAACACACACACACACACACACACACACACACACATACACGGATCGAACCCACGACCACAAGATCCGTGGTCCCCTCCCACCACCCACCCAGCCTATTTGTCACATCCTCCTGTCTGTCTGTCTGTCTCCTGCCTATCTATCTGTGTGTCTCGCTGTCTGCCTGTCCGTCTATCCGTCCATCACTACCTGGAACCTCTCTCTCTCTCTCTCTCTCTCTCACACACACACACACACACACACACACACACACACACACACACACACACGTCATCCAATTTTCTTTATCATTTCTCTCTCTCTCTCTCTCTCTCTCTCTCCATGTAACCTGATATGCCGTCTAAATTAACATAAAAAAAATAAAAAAAGAAGTCTGTCGATAGTAAAAATAACACCTAAATAACGTCAGGGAACGGGAAGGGTGAATGGTGCTAGTCTACTTAACCTCTTGATTATGATACGCCTTCCTATATCTGGCAGCAACTAAAACAACAACAATAATAAAAATAATAATAATAATAATAATAATAAGAATAAGAATAAGAAGAAGAATAGTAGTAGTAGTAGTAGTAGTCGTAGTAGTAGTAGTGGTAGCAATAATAATAACAGGCCTAATAATAAAAATAATAATAATAATAACAATAATAATAAAGTGATATGGAACCGGTGACTCGCATAAACTCATCGCTTTTCTGTAATATTCGTACACGGTTCACTGAAAAGATAGAACAGTTTAACCCTGACTTGGACGTGGGGACCATCCAAGTCGCGCTGAGATTATATGATATACCTTACAGTATTTAATGTGCGGTGGGTTATAGTGTCATTGTAGTGATATTCAAAGCGGTATGGGCGTCGGGGAATGTACAATAGAGTCTATACCCAGAGTCGGACATAAAGAAAAAATGATCTTAATTCATATACAAATTTCCATCTGTGGGCTAAAATTCTCCTATCTGAACAAGGACGGCACCGTGCTATGAAGGCGCTCCAGTTTTACCCTCTAGATGCGCCTATCAACACTTACACAAACTTTCTGACACACTTATACTTCACAAAGCGACTCCAGCCACCCGGATCCTTCCAGAAGTTTGCAGGGAGGCACCAGTAACTTGGCGATCCGATTGTCTTTTGTTTCACGCCCTATAGTTTTACGTTTTTACAGAATCCGGGACTTTTGGGAGTTTTAATGGTATCTGAGGAAGTCTGGTTACCATAAATTTCAGAGTTCATGAAGTGTTGTAATATAATCGATACTATATTAAAATCTACACATTAATTATAAAATCGTCTGTTTTATCAATAATAAGTTTTGAATCTATTTTCAGATAATTAACCTTTCATTACACTCAATCCTCTTAATAAAGCTACGCCAGTCATTGCATACAGAATCCTCTCATCACCACCACCGCCATCATCATCATCATCATCATCATCCCGAGATCTTTTCCCAGGGATAGAGTAAGATAAGGTCCAGAGAACAAGAAGAAAATGAGGAAGATCTATCAACAGATCGCCCAATTAAATGGTCCATCCTCTCATTTCCTCATCATTCAATTCCCGAAATCTTATCTCCACCTCACAGGCATAACACAATTATCTATACCGGTATAAAATCGTTTTCAGTGCAACATTTACCACTTCTGATGTTGGTGGTGATGGTGTAACCCCAGGCTCATACTGGCGTCAACACGGTGGACTGCAGGTGGAAGCTGCCTTTCTGTAGCCTACCATTCTCCTTTCAGGGATGGGGTGGGGGTTTGGGGACGTTTATATAACCTGACATCATAAATGTCCGGTTATATCGGTGACACAGCGTGAGGGCACCCATTTTGTTCCATGACATTGTACATTTTTATTCAACGTACCGCAAGACAGTTTCATTCAGCTCAGGAATCCCCTCGTGCTAAAGGGGATAAAACTGCAAATTACACGAGGAAACAAGCAAACTGGATTCCACCGTCCCGAAATAGACTGTGGCACGCTCCGTCCTCTGGATCCCCCCTATCTCCCCTCTCTTCTTTCAGATACCCGTTCCCCCTCCACCACAGACACGCCTCCTTCCCTTCCCTTCTTATTCCAGACGTCCTTCCCCTTCCTCCTCCCAGACACCCCCGCCTCCAATCTTTCTATTCCAGGCAGCCTTCGCTCTTCCCCTCCCATTCCTTCCTCCTCTTTCCCCTCCCATTCCTTCCTCCTCTTTCCCCTCATTCCTTCCAACCATTCCTCTTCCCCTCTTTTCTCCTTATACTAGGCATCATTCCCTTTCCCTCTCACAGACTCCCTCCGTCTCCCTTCTCCAGGCCTCTTCCACTCTATTCCTCTCCCAGAAACACCTTACCCCTCTCACATACTGCTCATACCATCTACTTTTCTTGTTATAAACACACACCCTCCCTCTCTTCTTCTGTCCACCACTTCCTTTTCCAGACACTCCCCCTTTCTTTCTTCCAAACCCCTTCCCCTCTATCATTCTAAGCACCCCCTTTCCCCCTCTTTACAAATACCATTACCCCCCCTCACTCCAGACACCTCCCTCCATTCCCTCCCCTCGTCTTTCAAAACCCCTCCTTCTTCCAGCCACCCCCGTCCATTCTTCCAGTTTTCCACTTTCCAGTCCCTCTCCTCCCTTCTTCCAACCATCTCCCTTCCAGCCCCCACCCCCCGTTCACCCAGTCTTCCATGCATCAGATCTGCAGTTACCCTCCCGTGGCGACCCTGATTCATCCCTCTATCATTCCCACCACAACCATCACAGTTCACGTTCCAACCATTTCCACACGGTTTCCAGGCCTTTCCAGAGGCTTCCAAAGGCTGCATTCTCTCTCTCTCTCTCTCTCTGGTGTGTGTGTGTGTGTGTGTGTGTGTGTGTGTGTGTGTGTGTGTGTGTGTGTGTGTGTGTGTGTGTGTGTGTGTGTGTGTGTGTGTGTGTGTGTGAGTACTCAGACCCCCCTTCATCTTAATTGTACTGCTATGCTCATGACCGTTCCAGCAGCCACCGCAACACAACACATTCCAGCCAACATTCCACAGTACAATTGTTATGCTTCCATCCCGTCTCTCTCTTGCAGTTGTCTTATTGCTGCAACGTCCTTAGGTGGTTTTCCAGGCAATTTCCTCTTTTTCCAGGCACTCCTCTCTTTTCTCCAGGCACTTGTCTCTTTTTCCAGGCACTTCATCTACTTCCAAACACTTTTATCTTTATCCAGGCACTTTTATATTTTTCCAGGCACTTAATCTTTTTCCAAGCATTTTTATTTTTCCAGGTACCTTAATGTTTTCCTGTATTTTCTTTTTCCAGGCACTTCAATCATTTTCCAAGCACTTTCATCACTTTCCAGGCACTTTATCTCTCTCCAGGCACTTTTCAACCTTCACTTCCTTCCTCTTCTATTCTTTTCTCTTTCTTTCTTTTCAGTGTACGTCTGTCATACAGGGAGTCCGAAAAGTTACTGTGCAATGAGAAATTTGTAATGACATTAAAGTTATACTTACGGTATTGCATAGGAGACCTATAAGTCGGGCAGTGTTGTGTGCAGACATACCTTCAAGCCTCTGGGGGACATTTTCAGCATTTGCTGTAGGAGAAACTGCAATATCGTACGTAACACTTCACTTTTAAACTTTACTTAAACCTTTTCCACCGCACAGTAACTTTTCGGACACCCTTTACTTCCATGCTGTGTCTTTCTCTGCGTCTTTATTGAGGGAATGTCTTAGGGTGGTATTCTAGTCTTTTTCTTTTTATTCTAGGTTTCTTTTATCTTTTCCTCTCATCCCAACTTCCTCCTCTCTTATTTGTCTTTTATTCCAAACAATTATCCTGCTTCCATACTGTGCTTCTCACTTGTCTTAGTGTTGGGTAGTCCTATGGTTGTTTTCCAGGCACTACCTTCATTCCAGCCATCCTTTCTTTTCTCTCCTGTTCTTTTGATATTCTAACTTACCATACCTCTCTCTCTCTCTCTCTCTCTCTCTCTATATATATATATATATATATATATATATATATATATATATATATTGTTACGGAACAGAGAAAGATAACGTACACTTTAAGTGAGAATACTAAGAGTCACTACTGTCCCGTAAAGTTCCAGGTTCAAAACAAAAGAGTTAGGTAAAATTACAAGTTAAAGTTTAATGCTCAAACTAACAACAAAACATTCAGGACTCATAAGGATAATGTAATGGCAAAAACAGGTTAAATATATGGTTAACTGCAATAGCCTCTATTAACATGAAATTAGCAAGAGTAAATTTACCTAAGTCAGCCCTGATAAAATGAAAATACACCAGGTAATGCTCAGTTAATGCAAGATAAATTATTACAGATACAAACTATTATCAAAAATGACTGACACAAAACCCAACATTAATCAAAAACCTCACCAGGCCCAAGAACCAACCCTATGCCACACAGTACAAGAAAAAATACAACAGTTATACTCAAATTACACACAGCTGCTAGATGTTTGGAGATTTCTTGAGCACTCACAATAATAATATCTGTACAGGGGAGGACAGAGATGTGAACAAAATGAGGAGCAGATCTAAGTGGCAATGATGCAGAGACTGAGCTCATTATATAGGGGCCAGGAGAGCTTGATACAACTTGTAAGAAGGACGCGCAAATGAAGCCATGGGGACAAAAAGCTGAAAATCCCGCTCTGAATAACAGAGAGAACGACTTACTCTACTATAACGGTAGAAGGGGGGAACTGAGGCAGAACACGCTCGTGATCAAACATGCAGCAACTGTGAGTTAAAATAACACAAAGGATGATGAAATCATAGGCTATGTAACACCTCCCCACAAAGAAAAAAGAAATTTACAAAGGAAATTTCTTATTACTCTAAGACAATCTGTATATGGCATTACAGACCATGCAAAGGTCTTTCCTAATGTTACAAAACATGAGATCTCCCTAGCACGTTCAGTCATAGGTACTTGCCAGTATCCCTTTAACAAATCAAACTTACTTATGTACCTAGCCTTTCCGATCTTGTCTATGCAATCTTCCACACGAGGGAGAGGGTAAGTGTCTGTTTTGGTTATCTGATTAACACGTCTGTAGTCAATGCAAAGCCGCTGTGACCCACCTGGCTTAGGGACCAGAGTGACAGGAGAACCCCACTCGCTCTGACAGGGCTCAATCATCTTGTGGTCCAACAGGTAGCCAAGCTCCTTCTGGATGAGAGGAACTTTCACTGGGTTCACACGGTAAGGAGGCAGTTTAACTGGCTTTGCGTCTCCAACATCGACATCATGCATCAACACAGTGGTTTTTCCTGGAGTAGCATGGAACACTTGCGGGTACTCCTGCAGTAATGCCGAAAACTCCTGCCTTTCCTCGGGAGGTAGATGAGAAAGCTTAGTCTGGAGATCATTCATGATATCAGGATTCTTCCCCAAACTATCACTCAGGCTCATACTGCATGGCAGAGCTTCACTTGCAGACTCGGGTGGAACAGCTACAGTGCAGACTGGATTATTTTCGTCCCGCCTGTGATATAACTTTAGCATGTTGATGTGACATAGTTGCTTGTTCTTTCTATGATCTGGTGTGGCGATGACATAGTTGACATCACTGAGTTTCTTCTCCACGAAATAAGGACCACTAAACTTGGCTTGAAGAGGTTGCCCATGAACTGGTAGCAGAATCAAAACCTGATCTCCTGGCTGAAAGTGGCGTAACCTGGACTTCTCATCATACCAAGTCTTCATCTTCTCCTGAGCAGCTCCTAAATTCTCTCTCGCCAGCTGTAAAGCAGTGGACAGCCGTTCTTTGAACTTCATCACATACTCCAGCAGGTTGACGTCATCTTCCTCCGACAGCCAGCATTCCTTCAGTAACTTAAGGGGTCCTCTTACTTCATGGCCAAACAGTAGTTCAAAAGGTGAGAAGCCCAGTGATTCATTTGGAGATTCTCTCGCAGCAAATACAACGAATGGAAGACCTTTATCCCAGTTTTTCTCATGTTCCAAACAGTATTTCTTGAGCATCGATTTGAGTGTTTGATGATATCTCTCCAACGCTTCTTGGGTCTGGGGATGGTAAGCTGAAGACGTGATCTGGGTGATGCCCAACTCTTTCAGAGACTGCTTGAAAACATTTGACATGAAATTACTTCCTCGGTCTGACTGTACCTCCTTGGGCAGACCAAACTTTGTGAAGAACCCTAGCATTTCCTTAACCACGTTCTTTGCTGAGATGTTTCTAAGTGGAATGGCTTCAGGATAACGAGTAGCCATATCAATCATGGTCAACACATAAGAAAATCCTGAAGAAGTCTTAGGAAGAGGGCCCACAATATCCACCAACACACGGGTGAAAGGCGCCTCAAAAGGAGGAATGGGAACTAGAGGTGCAACCTTTTCGGTCTGATTACACTTCCCCACAACTTGACAGGTGTGACAAGACTTACAATACCAGGAAACATCCCTGAAGATACCTGGCCAGTAGAAGTGTTTCAAAATGCGTGCCACAGTCTTCCTCACTCCAAGGTGTCCTGCCAAACTGGAATCATGAGCCACTCGAATGATATCCTGCCTACAAACACGAGGGATGACAACTTGATGTACAACCTCCCATTCACAGTCGGCTGATGCTGTTGGGGGTCTCCACTTCCTCATAAGTACTCCTGACTTTACATAATAAGAAGTAGAAGCACCGGCTGACTCTTCTTCACTGTAAGCAGAGTTAGCTAGACCTTCCAACTCAGGGTCAGCAACCTGCAACTTAACCAACTCTTGACGAGACAAATTATCAACACTACGGGGTACTGCCTCATCTGGTGAGTGGTCCAAATTAGCAAGAAAAGTGTCAGCTAGGATAACATCATCATCATCATTATCCTCTAAATCACCAGTAACTTTAGACTTAGCCCTAGTGACAGCACATGCAGGGAACACATCAGGGACACCACAATCCTGGGACGCAGCCACTGGCTCACTAGACAACTGAGGAGCTGGACACACTTGACTTCCACCAATATCATTTCCAAGTAAGAAAGTTACACCTGACATTGGGAGTGTCTCAACCAACCCAACCATAACGGAACCATTAACAAAACCAGACTCTAAATTCACTCTGCACAGAGGGACAGGAAAGTAATTATTCCCTACACCTTGTAAGATTACAGTTTCATCAGAGGAATTAACATTAGAGCCTAGAACACTGGTCAGCATAAGGGATTGGCAAGCACCTGTATCACGATATATCTGAACTGATTTCCTGTCATTACTGTCCAGAGGACTGACAAAACCATCAGACAGGAAATTAGCACATGAACTCTTGAGAGTGTCACCCACGTTACTGCTCAAAAGAGGAGCTCCATCATGAGAATTTAAGTTACCCCTCAAAGCAGGTTCAGTTAACTCAGTTAAAGAATTCTGGGAACTCTCAAGAGTGGACACTAGACCAATTGACTGAATATTTAAAGACTCCTTTTTGTTCACATCACGCTGTCTCCTGAAACATCTCTCTGTAGTATGACCAAGCTTACTACAATAAGTACATTTACTTTTCTGAAATCTAGAGGTGAAGCTGGTATTTACTTCCTGAGAAACATCATCTTTATTCTCTTTCCTGTTACCTGTACTCTGAGTAGAGGCAACGTACTTACTCTCAGCTTTCCCTTTTTCTTTAGAATATCTCTTGTGAGTGAGAACATATTCATCAGCTAAAACTGCAGCATCAGACAAATTATCTATCCTTTTCTCATCAAGATATAGGCTTACATCTTTACTAATACACCTTTTGAAGTCCTCCAGCAAAATCATCTGCTTAAATTTACCAAAATCAGAATCCACATTCTTAGAATTTAACCACTGCTCTAACAAAACTTCTTTGATTTTTGCATACTCAACATGGGATTGCTTATCTTGCTTGTAAGTTGTCCTAAATTTTACTCTATAGGCTTCAGGAACAAGCTCATAGGCCTTAAGAATCAAGCTCTTAACTACATCATAATTATCAGATTGATCCTGAGGCAAAGATGCATAAGTTACTTGAGCTTTACCGGTGAGAACAGTTTGAAGGAGTACTGGCCAATACTCCTTAGGCCAATTAAAACCTGTAGCTACCCTCTCAAACAACTGAAAATACTTAGTTAAATCAGATTCATTAAAAGGAGGGACAAGTTTAACATTTTTAGCCACATCAAAATCATCAGAGCTAGATGATCCAGTTCCACCTTGTTTCATGCGATACTCATGGTTTGCCTGAATCCTAGCAAGTTCAATTTGTGCCTGAGCCTGTACCTGTGCCTCTTGAATCCGAACCTGAGATTCCGCCTCCTTAGCCTGAGACTCAGCCTCCTTAGCACGTGCTTGAAATTCAGCCTCCTTAACACGAGACTCCTGCAGGGCTAGCTGTAACTTAGCTAATTCAATCTGCGTTTGCTCATTTGGAGGAGTTACATTAAACAAGCTTTCATTAATCATGTCAACAATTTGATCTTTAGAATGATGAGAGCGAACAGCAATTCCCAACTGTTGAGCAACAAGCTTAAGTTCATTCTTTGTTCTGTTTTCTACATCACACACTGTTTGCACATTTGACAAAAAATCTTTGGCTTCATCAAGCGTAGTAATAGTAGACATCATGAATAAGTAACAGTTACAAAATGTCAAGCAATATCCTTATGATAATATCCTGAATATCCTGATGAGGGGTCGCCAAATTTATGTTACGGAACAGAGAAAGATAACGTACACTTTAAGTGAGAATACTAAGAGTCACTACTGTCCCGTAAAGTTCCAGGTTCAAAACAAAAGAGTTAGGTAAAAGTACAAGTTAAAGTTTAATGCTCAAACTAACAACAAAACATTCAGGACTCATAAGGATAATGTAATGGCAAAAACAGGTTAAATATATGGTTAACTGCAATAGCCTCTATTAACATGAAATTAGCAAGAGTAAATTTACCTAAGTCAGCCCTGATAAAATGAAAATACACCAGGTAATGCTCAGTTAATGCAAGATAAATTATTACAGATACAAACTATTATCAAAAATGACTGACACAAAACCCAACATTAATCAAAAACCTCACCAGGCCCAAGAACCAACCCTATGCCACACAGTACAAGAAAAAATACAACAGTTATACTCAAATTACACACAGCTGCTAGATGTTTGGAGATTTCTTGAGCACTCACAATAATAATATCTGTACAGGGGAGGACAGAGATGTGAACAAAATGAGGAGCAGATCTAAGTGGCAATGATGCAGAGACTGAGCTCATTATATAGGGGCCAGGAGAGCTTGATACAACTTGTAAGAAGGACGCGCAAATGAAGCCATGGGGACAAAAAGCTGAAAATCCCGCTCTGAATAACAGAGAGAACGACTTACTCTACTATAACGGTAGAAGGGGGGAACTGAGGCAGAACACGCTCGTGATCAAACATGCAGCAACTGTGAGTTAAAATAACACAAAGGATTTTTAAATCATAGGCTATTTAACAATATATATATATATATATATATATATATATATATATATATATATATATATATATATATAAGTTTCCCTGTTATATCTCCGCCGTCCTACTGCTAGAGTATCCTTTATTTATTCTTTTTTGTCATTGCCTTCATTCCATCTATTTTCTTTATTCCAGTCATCCTTCTGTTCTCTTTCTCTTTCTCCCTAAATTAGTTTTTATACTGATTCCCTTTTTCTTCATATATTGCCCATTATTTCATATTCCACTCTCTTACTGTCCTATTTTTTCATTCCACTTTTTTTTTTGTTCTTCGTCTTTCATTTTCTTTCACTGTCAAGATTTTTCTTTTTCCTAGTCTTCATTCCTTTCACTCTTCCCTTTTCTGTTGTTTCTCTTAAATTTCTCATGTTCATTTTCTTGTTTATTACAGCATAATTATAACCTCCCAACCACTCCTCACTCCTCAACGCCCATCTTCCATATTCCCCCGTACTTCCCCCTCCCTCCCTCCCTCCCTCCCTCCCTTCCTCTCCCATCCTCTTTGACATTACTTTCCACCTCTTTCCCCCTCCCACTTACTTTCTTATCCCCCTCCTTCCCCACCCCTTCCCCTTGCACCTTCTCTCATATTCCCCCCTCCCTCTCCCCTGGCCATGTACAGCCGGGGAGTAAGGTTCGCCAAAAACTTCACCTCTTCTACTTCTCACTTTTCTCTGCTGGCTAATATTACTAGAGAAAAATTTGGTATATTTCTCTGCCCATAGATGACTGAAATTTGTCAGGGAGGAAAGCGATGGACATATGTATGAAGGTGACGCAGTAGGTATGAAAGTGACGCAGTATGTATGAAGGTGACACAGTGGGACAGCACACGAACTTTTGTCCCTACTGTACTGCCCTCCACAGTGAAATGGCGAACGAACTTTTATCCCTGACTGTTACTCTCTCCACTATTGCCATTCCAGCTCCCTCTCCTTAGCCCTCCCCCATCCCTCACCCCACTTACACCCTCTCCCCCTCTCTTACGTCCTCCCCCTCACTCGGTGCCATTGTAACCCCCCTCTTCCCTCCCCCTCTCTTATCCCCCACCCCAGCGTCCGTCCGGCAATAGAGCACGCCCCGCCAAAATTACAGGGGATAATATGCCTCTCTCTCTCTCTCTCTCTCTCTCTCTCTCTCTCTCTCTCTCTAAATACCGGTAAATAAATAAATAAATAAATAAAATATATACACGAAATTCTGGGAGAGATTATACAAAATTCTGGAAAATATGGAATAAAAAATTATAAAAAAAAATCCTGAAAATATTGCACAAATGTCTGGAAAGTGTTGGACAAAATCTGGAAAGTCGGACAAAAATATGGACTAAACCCAATACACTTCCGTCCCATCTTCTCCACAGACCTGCATTATCCTTCACTTATTTAGGTCGATTTTTTTCTCCTTAGATTTTGTCTAATTCTGTCCATTAGTTTTATCCACGTTTACTGAAAAAAGTTATAATCCACCTCCTACTTCTGCTACTGAGAGAGAGAGAGAGAGAGAGAGAGACAGAGAGAGAGACAGAGAGAGAGTTGTAAACAAGTATGCGTATAACTATGAAATATTCTGTGTGTGTGTGTGTGTGTGTGTGTGTGTGTGTGTGTGTGTGTGAACAGTAATTATGTGTACACAGGTGAGCGAACGTGTTTGTGTGTGTGAGAAAGTTAGAGCATGTTTGTAAGCGGGAAAAAGTTAGTGAGCGTTGTGTGCATGTGTGCACGAGTTTATGGTACTGTATGTATGTGTATGTATGTATGTATGTAACGGATATCTACAGAAAGTATGTATTTGTGTGTGCGCATGCAAAAGACTAATCCCCATCCATCACCATACGGTATTTACACACATACATACATACACACACATACATACATATATACATACACACATACATACATAAATACATACACACATGCATACATACATACAAGGAATCATATATACACAGAAACATACAAGGAATCAATCAGCTACATAAACAGGAACATACATACATACATACATACAAACATACATACATACATACATAATATACACAGATTCATCCCCTTCACTTCTTTCACGTCACTCTGCCTACACTGAATCAAATCCTCTGGCCTTAGCAAAACTACACAAAGACGTCCTACCAGTGAAGAGGTGAAAGAGACGGCCATATTTATACCCCTTCACTACGAGGCGTCTCCCCTGACCCGCCCAGCATACTAGCAAGAATAATAAAGAAATGTGATAATATGGCGCCGAAGATTGAAAAAAAAAAATTTAAACACGGAAATATAAGCGCAAACAAAATACGAAATGCACACACACACACACACACACACACACACACACACACACACACACACACACACACACAAACACAGACGGAAACATAAAAAGGCCATAAAACACAAAAATTACAATACGATAACAAAAAGTCAACACGAAAATATGAACACTAATAAAAAGGCGAAGATTAAATTGAGGGAACGAAGCGTAACGAGAGATGGTGTGACGCTGGGTAGGCTTCATGTAATTAGTTGGTTCATGAGGGAGAGAGAGAGAGAGAGAGAGAGAGAGAGAGAGAGAGAGAGAGAGAGAGAGAGAGAGAGAGAGAGAGAGAGAGAGACTGTGTGTGCGTGTGTGTGTGTGGAGAGAGAGAGAGAGAGAGAGAGAGAGAGAGAGAGAGAGAGAGAGAGAGAGAGAGAGAGAGAGAGAGAGAGAGAGAGGACCCAATAGGCCACATGAACTTTAGTGGGACAATAACACATTCCAGCTTCGTTTCCTGCCGCCCGTTCCCCATTCCAAGCTCCCCATTCCAGGCTCCCCATTCGATTCCACATTCCAGGATCCCCATTCCAGGTTCCCCATTCCAGGTTCCACATTCCCAGTTCCAGATTTTTTCAAGGTTTCATATTCCAGGTTTTATGTGCCAGATTCCAGGTTGTGTTATATTCCAGGCTGTAAGTTCGTTTCCAGGACTCAGGTTCCATATTCCAGGTTCTACATTCCACAATTCCAGGTTTTACATTTCATATTCCAGGTTTTACACTTCATATTCCAGGTTCTTCATTCCATATTCCAGGTTTTACGTTCCATACTCCAGGTTCTGCATTCCACATTTCAGGTTCTGCATTCCCGATTCCAGGTTCCACGTTCCATATTCGATTCCCCATTCCCCATTCCAGATTCCCCATTCCAAGTTCTCCATTCCCCATTCTAGAGTCCCCATTCCCCATTCCAGGTTCCCCATTCCCCATTCCAGGTTCCCCATTCCCCATTCCAGGTTCCCCATTCCCCATTCCAGGTTCCCCATTCCCCATTCCCTATTCCAGATTCCCCATACCGGGTTCCCCATTCCCCATTCCAGGTTCCCCATTCCCCACTCCAGGTTCCCCATTCCCCATTCCAGGTTCCACATTCCACATTCCAGGCTCCACATGTAAGTCAGGTTCAAGGTTCCATATTTCAGGTTCCATTCGATTCCAGGTTCCAGGAGGGCGGGTCAACAGCTGCCTGGAATACTCTGGAATGCCGCCTCTCTCTCTCTCTCTCTCTCTCTCTCGCTGCTAGGCTTCATTTTTCTTCCGCTCTTTTCCTTGCAATTCCTTTTTATCTTACATACATTCTCTCTCTCTCTCTCTCTCTCTCTCTCTCTCTCTCTCTCTCTCTCTCTCTCTCAGCTAGGTTTCATTTTTCTTCCTCTTTTCCTTGCAGTTCCTTTTTTCCTACATGCATTCTCTCTCTCTCTCTCTCTCTCTCTCTCTCTCTCTCTCTCTCTCTCTGTCTTTCATTTTCACCATAATCCCCTCAAACATCACCCTCACGACCCCGCTGTCACCAAAAAATAGCGCGCCAAACTTGAATATGAACATTTGAAAACGCGCAACGGTTTTTAACGACCGATAACTGACGCCGGCCTCTCCAGGTGAGCCCATTAAGGTAGAAAAGAGTGGTTCAAATTTCAACGGTTATTTTTTGTTATTTCAAGAGCAATGACGACTGACGCAGTGCTAGAGAGAGAGAGAGAGAGAGAGAGAGAGAGAGAGAGAGAGAGAGAGAGAGAGAGAGAGAGAGAATATGCATAATTCGTTACTAGCTGGGAGGTTTTACTATTGGATACGAAAGTCAGCATTCTCGTCGGCTCATGAAGCTTTTTAACCCCTCTTCCTCAGCGATCTATTTTGCCTTGTTCGCCCTAATATATTTTTTAGTCTTTTACACATTTCTAACCTTGACATACTTGGCGTAAAACAACATACAAGTCAGTATCAACATGCTAGATGCAGGAATAAGCAGGCAAGGAAGAGGGCCATGGCGCCTCCTAACACCACTGAACAACGACTACAGGTGACAAGGATGGCGAGTTGTATCTTTTATTTCGAGAGGAGTGGATGGGAGAGCACAAATTATCTTGACCTTCTGACAGTGGTATAGCCTATATTATTCGATGTTAAGGGAGGAAAGAGACAATTTTCAATACTTTGGAAAATAGTTAAATAAAACTGATACACACTAGGCTATACAGTTTTACGAGTAGACGGCTTCTGAACACATTTTTTTTCCCAGTATTAGAGAAGGATGACATGGCGGTAAGGCACAGAAATACTCTTATGTATTCTGAAAGTAACTGGTTGCAAAGTTATTCAGTATGCCGTAATTCTGAAAGTGATGAGGAAATACGTGTTACCGACGCGCGCACACACACACACACACACACACACACACACACACACACACACACACACACATATATATATATATATATATATATATATATATATATATATATATATATATATATATATACTGTATATACACCTTGCCGCATCAAGATTAAAATATAAAAGAGGTGGCTACGAGGCACGTGCCTGCTCATACACTGTGATACTTTATGCTGGCTCTAAATATACCTGTGGAGGACAAAAATACGGCACACACACCGGCTTCTGCATGATGTCAGCGAGTTCCGCCCACAATAGTTTGGGGTTTCTCCTATTTTTATTCATTTCTCCACTTCTTCCTTCCTCCTCTTTCATTTTTTCTCCCCCTAACCTCTTATTCCATCGCGTTTCTATTTCACCTGCTCTTCCTTGCCCTCTTCTCTTCCTTCCCTTTTTTCTTGATCTCCTCTCTTCCTTCTTGTGCTCTTTTTCCGTCCTCCTACTCCTCCTTGGACGCTTCTTTCATCATTCATTTATTTTTTTATCTTTCCTCTTCCTCTTCCTTCTTGTCCCCTACTTCTTCAACTTCTTCCTCTTTGTTGCCTTCTTCATTTTTACTCTCTCATCGCACTCTTCTTCCATCCTGCCCAGTCCTCTCCTCGTTTTCCCTCGTATGGTACATCCTCTTCAACAGATTTCATTTCCTCTTTCCCCTTTCCTCTTCCTTCTTGCTCTTTCTCCTCCTCTTTGCTCTCCCTTTCTTGTTGTCTCTTCTACTTTGCTTCCCTCCTGTTTCTTATCCTCCTCCTCCTCCTCCTCCTCCTTTGTTCTTTCTTGCACTTCTTCCGTCTCCTTCTCCGTCATGTTCATCGTTCATTTTCTCCTCTCTCTCTCTCTCTCCTTAGTAGTCAATGGCTTCCTCCACACCTCCATCTTTCCTCCCTCTGCTATATTTATTTTCTCTCCAGCTCCCTGGTTTCTTTTCTCCCCACCCAACCTCCCTCCCTCTCCCCCCCTTCTCTCTCTCTCTCTCTCTCTCTCTCTCTCTCTCTCTCTCTCTCTCCCTCTCTCAATTTTCCTTTTTTCTCACTTTCTTCTTACTTTCCTCTTTTCTCACATTCTTTTCTCCTTTCTTCTGATTTCCTGATCTCTCTCTCTCTCTCTCTCTCTCTATCCATCTGTATCTATCTATCTCTATCTCTTATCTTTTTCCCTTTTGTCTATCTACCTCACCCTCCTCAGCTTTTCCTTCCTCCCTTTTCCTCTTCCAGTCGGCATTCCTCCTCCCCTCCCCTTATTTCCCTTCTTCCTACCTCACCCTCCTGCCTAACACTCGCTACCTTTGCTGCCTACCCCTGCCCGTTCGTCTTTCCTGCCTATCCCTGTCTGCTCCTCTTTCCTGCCTACTCCTGCCTGTTCCTCTTTCCTGCCTACTCCTGCCTGTTCCTCTTTCCTGCCTAACTCTTGCCTGTCTGTTCTGCCTATCCCTGCCTGTGTCTCTTCTCTGCCTACTCCCTGCCTGCCTGTCTTTGCTGCTTATCTCTGCCTCTCTCTCTTTCCTGCTTACCCCCTGCCTGTCCTTTCCTGCCTATCCTTGCCGGCCTGCTTCTGCCTATCCTGCCTAGATTACAGAGCGAGGCGGCACCAGCTGTGGCCCTAAGTGTCATCCATCAGACCCCCCACCCCAACCCTGCCTGACCCCCTGCCTTACACCCTGCCTCCCTCCCTGTTTCTCCACACCCTCTCCATTCCCTCTCAACCCTTTTCTCCCCTCTCTCCCTGTACTGTAGTGTCTTTCTCCACTCATTCCCTTCCCTTCCTCATTCCTTCCTCACACCCCTGCCCCTCCTCTCACCCCTGCCCTTCCTCTCACCCCTCCCCCTCGTCTCCACCTTCCCTGCCTGCCTCCCCACCCTTTCTCAACCCCTCTCGCCTGCCTCTCCGCCCTCTTTCACCTCTTTTTCTATCGCCTCTCCAACCCCTCCTTCTCTCCCTCTCTTTCACCCCAGCCCCTACCTCTCCACCCCACCATCCCCTCTCTTTCACCCCAGCCCCTACCTCTCCACCCCACCATCCCCTCTATTTCACCCTCATCCAGTTTCTGCAGTTTCTAATCTCCCCTTCACCACTTTATCTCCCTTCCTCCCTGCTTCATTCGTTCATTAATTCTTCCTTCTTTCTTTCCTTCCGGCCTTGTCAGCTTCTCATATCTCCCTTCTTTCCTTCCTTTCATCCGGCCTTCTTTCTTTCCCTGTCTGCTTCCCTTCCTTCTATGCTTCCTGTTTCCCTTACTTTTGCATCTTCATTACTTTCTTCTTTTCCCACTATCCTCTCTAACTTCCTTTATTCTCCTTTTCCTTTCTTCCTTCTTCCCTCCTTCTCCTCTCCCTCCCATTCCTTCCCTCATCTCTCCCGTTCTCTTCATACTGTCTCCCGCTCTCTCTCCATTTCTTCCTTTCCTCTCCCTTCCCCCTCCCATCCTCTCCTCCTCAATAAACTGCCTCCCTCCTTTATATTCCTTCACTCTCTCCCTTCCTTCCTCAATTTTCTTTTCCTCCTCCCCTCCTTCCAAGTCCCTCCTTCCCTCCACCTCCCAATACATATTTTTCATGCCATCTCTCTCTCTCTCTCGTTCATAATGTCTCTCCATTTCTCCTCCTCCTCCTCCATCAATAACCTCCCTCCTCAACTAATCTCTTTTATGCACCTTTCATCTTCCCTAATTCCTTTCCTCCTTCTCTCTCTCTCTCTCTCTATCTCTCTCTCCTTAGCCTCATTTCCTCCGTACTTGTCCCACTTTCCTTCCTCACTCCTTCATTCTCACTCTCCCACCCTCATTCCTTCCCTCTCCAACCACCTCCTGAACTCTCTCTCTCTCTCTCTCTCTTTTCTTAACGGTAGTTTTCCATCTTCCTTTCTCTTTCCCTCTTGTTCTCTTCCTTTTCTTTCTCTTTTTTCATTCTTCCTATTTCCTGTTTCCTTCCTATATGCTTCATTTTTTTGTCTTCCTTCATTTTTTCTTTCCTTCTGTTCTCACTTCCTTCTTCCTTCCTTCCTTCACCTAGTTCACACAATTTCCTCCTCTCCATAATACTCCCTCCCTCCTTCTCTCTCTCTCTCTCTCCCTCCCTCCCTCCCTCCTTCTCGCCCTCCCTCCCTCATTCTTCACCTCCTCCTACGCCTTTTCAATAGAGATTGCCTTCTTCCCTCCCTCCCTCCCTCCCTCCTTCCTTCCTCTCTTCGCTTCATTCTTCATTTTTTTCTTTCTTTCCTTCCTTCCTCTCCTTTCTTCATCCTTCCACTTTTCTATCCTTCCTTCCTTCCTTCCTTTTCACTCTTCATCCTCCTTTCTTTTTTACCTACTTCTTTCCTCTCCACTCTTCATCCTTCCTTCTTTCTATCCTTCCTTCCTTTCTCTTTACTCTTCATCCTTCCTTCTTTCTTTCCTTCCATCCTTCCTCTTCACTTCCTCCTCTTTCTTCTCTCCACTGTTCCATCTTTCCCTCCTTCCTTCTCTCCTTCCTTTACTTACTTAGCTCTTTTTTTCTCTCTCATACCTTCTTCTCCTCAGTATTATTTTTTCGTCCTTTCTTCTACTTTCTTTTTCCTTCATTTATTCCTTCATATTATTTCCTTTCATGCAATTTTTAACATTTTTTTTTTAAATCCATTTCCTTTTCTTTCTATTTCTTCTTCTTTTCCCCTCTTCCCTCTCTTTC
>NC_137014.1:29670267-29705267 GCF_032717465.1 Coenobita brevimanus | reverse complement strand
CAAACTAAATGCAAAAATGGAAAATTATAATACAAACTGACAGAAAGAAAAAAAATACGAATAAGTGGAATAATAATAATAATAATAATAATAATAATAATAATAATTCGGCAAAGATGGAAAAACAAATAAATGTTCATACAAAATAATAACACAGCTAAAAACAGAAAAAATATCCAGTAAAAATAACAACAGGTCGTCATAAGAAAAATTACCTTAACCTCATGCAAATCACAAGTAAAATGGAGAACGATAAAATACATAAACTAATACAACACATGGCGCAACCTAATATACGGAATAAGATACGGACGCCAAATAACGAGGAAAATTATTCAGACTTCGACACAAATATCAGGAAAGGAAGAAAATGAGGGAATATCAAAGCTGAGGGGAAAAATACATGCAAAACATATACAACGGTTAGGTAAAAATACTAGGAGATTAGTCTAATTATTTTTGCCCCGTAATAACCAAGGGAAACCCAATTAACTGAACGGTACCGGAGAGAGAGCGAGAGAGAGAAAGTGCGAGAGAGGAGAGAGTGAGAACCTGTGTATGTTAGCTATGTCTGTACTGTGTTTGCTCGGTAACAAGGGAGAGGGAACACAACAATGCTGTATACACTCTCTCAGACAAGCAGCGGTCACCCATCCACTTACTAGCCACTCTCACTGCTGCTTAACCTACAGATATAATAAGCCCATATTTCTGTTGCTTTATAATCTCTTGAACACGATGATCGCGTATTATTTTACTTTATTTTTTTATTTTTTTGCTGCTTTCAAACGATTTTATTCAGCTTAAACTTGTCAAAATGGAGTGGTTAAACTGCCGCAACGTCTTCATGTTGGTCTTTTCAATTAAATACAATCATCTGGAGAGGGCAAGTAAATAAAGACTGCTACTGTAGTTAAGGGGTTAAGAGATTCAGTAACACCACCACCTCAGCAGTTGTTTTACATATTACACACTACTAATTTCTTTATGTCATTCGTGCAAAAAATATGTCAGCATTATTTAACCAGCTGCATGTTGCTAGACTGAGGTCCAAAAGGCGAAGTCTCACAATCCTTGCTCTCTTAAGCGATGGTCTCAGGTCTTGCAGCCGCTCTGTTAGGCCATGCGATCCTTTAATGGGGAGATACCTTAAGCTGCAATTTATTCTTTAGAATACTAATCGACCAACTTGCATTTATTCGTGTCGCATTTTCCTACTTCCCTACCTCACTATCTACAAACCTTAATACCTACTGCACCTCCCTGCATGCCTGCCTACTTCTCTATCTACTTCCCTGTCTACTTCCTTACCTACTTCCCTGCCTACCTTCCTGCCTTTCAGGCAAGGAGATGCCTATCTACATACCTACCTACCCAACAGACTCCCTACATACAGGCCTAGCTGTTTCTCTACCTACCTCCCTGTCGATCTCCCTACCTACCTACCTCTCTGCCTACCTCCCTATCTACCACGTACTTGCCTACCAACCTATCTCCCCGCTTACCCCACCCTACCTACCTGCTTACCCATTTCCCTACCTCCCTCCCTCACTACTTCCCTTCATACTTCTCTGCCTGTCCATTCGCCTACCTTCTTTCCTGCCTACTTACCTTCTTACCGTACCTAACTACCTACCCGACTCCCTACCAGCCTCCCTGTCTACCTACATCTTTATCTATCTCCCTGTGTAGACTTCCCTGCCTTGCTCCCTGCCTACTACCTCCCTCACTGCATACTAGTCCTCCCTGTCTACCTCCCTGCCTACCTAACTACCAACCCCCCTGCCTGCCTCCACCACCTAATGAGTTGAGGACACATGCGCGTATTTCAAGTTTATTTATTTATTTATTTTTGCAGTTTGCCAGTTTTCAAAGAGAGCATAAATTACTGTGCGTCTTTTCCAATGATGCCAATGATATGCCTGTACTCCTGTAAATACACTGTAAGGCACTGTGACCTTGGGATGGCTCTAGGCGTGTTGAGCTTTCCCATGAGGGCAGAGCTTCGGATGGAGAGGGTTCATTTGGTGCCTCAATCATTAAAACAGCTCTATAACCGCGGCCGTTAGAGCGTGGACGGACGAACGGACAGACGGACCGATAACTGTCATCCCGCCTCAAGTGCAGTATAGCCCTCAACTTCGTCTTCGAAAATTCAAAGTACAAACTGAAATATTCTAAATAAATCGCTAAGGAAGAGGTGCTACAGACACTACCAATGAGAGAGAGAGAGAGAGAATTCCCAGTAAGGTCACACCGGACGTTGCCATTACCAACACCGTTACCACTCCTCTCTCTCTCTCATCATCATCACACTTTCGGTCACACTCACATTTTTCTTTCTCTTCCACAAACTTCCTCACTTTTTCTCACCAGTTCTCGCTCAGTTTCACTTTCCCTCGCCCACTTTTTACAAGATTTTCACAACTCTGTTTGCTCTAATTTGTTCTCGCTCTCGCTCCCACTTTCTCACTCAATATTTCATTAACTGGTTAACTCAAGAAGCTGCCACTCTCTCTCTCTCTCTCAGGAATGAGCAAAAAACTGTTTTATTAATAATGTTGAGTGAGTGAATAAGTGAATGACGAGCCAATGAGAGAGAGAGAGAGAGAGAGAGAGAGAGAGAGAGAGAGAGAGAGAGAGAGAGAGAGAGAGAGCATAATGGTTGCCTAGGTGATATATAAAAGTAAAGGGATAGAAAATGGGAAGAAGACAAATGACAGTAACTGGGAGGCGTGACAAAATAATAGAATTAACACGGATGAACTGGATGTCAGGCAAATATCTGATGTACGGACGATTTTTGCTTTCCAACCAGATAACCGGACATCACTCTAATATCCGGTCAAATAGCCTGATATTCTGTGTTTTGGTTAATATTAATGATAAGTAGTAATATCTGGCATTAGGGTGGTTCAAAATTTAATATATCATAATTTCCTAGCAATGGCTGACTTTGTTCCTTTTCATATCAAACATAAACCGAATTTCAGATTACTCAAAAGCTATTTGTTGCATTCAATATTGTTTCTTAACTTTTATGTGTCCTTTATTGTACGTTTTGAATTTAAGTTGCCCTGAATCCTGCCATATTCTCATACATCATCCTCAGTATTTTGTAATTTGCTTCCCTCAGTTTCCAGAGGTTTGCATCTCTGACACTAAGGCTATATGGATAATATGGAGGTCCAAAACAAGGCTAAAATATCGAAACTCTGCTAAATAGTTTCCATATAATTGCTTTTGTTTCTTTAGCTTCTTTCCTTTTTTAACAAGAGATTTTCCTAACAGGAGCAGAACAACAAGTATCAACTGGAAAATATCGTGCACGTCAATATAACACATCAGACGTAGGCTAAGATACCAGAGAAATGGTGAGGGACCAGAGAGACAGTGACCCTGTATGCCACACAGTCGGAGGATAGTAGACAATAAAATATCCCACTGTTTGCCATTAAAATTTTTTATGGGAATATCATTACTATAGCCACAGCAATAAGGAATGACCAGGTAAAAATACCTTATACACTTTAAACATATACCAGTACAGTAAATATCCTGTATGCTTGGTACTGCTTAAATGACATTGCAGTCTTGAAATGATTTCTGAAGACATGGTATATACCTAGCAAAGCACTAGACGCCTTACCTGAGACCCCTCAAACAGCACTATGATTCCTAATGACAAAGGCGGTTCTGTGACTCTGAGACACAGGATTCAAAATGTAAATCTTATGTTTACTCAAACGTGACAAGCTACGAGCACGATAATAAATGTATTCTACATCGTTTCATGATCACAAGTGTCTGCCATTTTACACAGCATTACTAGACAATGTTCAGTCTCTATAGCTATCAAACAGTTATGCTAAGTGTCTGGATTCACAGGAACATGGCAACTTGAATTTGCCTGATACGATAATGTTTCACAGTTGCATCAAAATCCTATGTATAGTGATTATACATCTTTCATATATATGTATGATTATCATGCAATGTTTACAGTTTACTGTATATGTCAACAAGCACTTCTTGTAAAAAAAGATGAGATAACCTTTCTATTAGCAGTAACGGCACCAATACCTAATCACGCCTACCAACCTTAACGAGGCCTTAGAGCCCAAATGAAGGGGTTGTACAGTAGCGTTCACTTTGAAAACTATCGGGCACCACTTTTCAGATACTTTTTGATGTGAATGTACACATGTAGAATTCTCGTAGAGTACAATACTGCAGCAGAGATGCATTACTATGTGTTTCCTTGCCCTGTACATTTCTTGTAATGATCATGAAAATAACATATTGGATATATTACTGCAATGACAAAATTTTCCCTTGAATGGAGGAGCCAAAATTGCTCACAGCACCACAGACTGAAGCTGCCTGCCCTGAAATATATGAGTGCTCCACCCAGTAGGGTGAACTCAAAGTAAATGTTCAGCGCCCCACTAGAGTATATACTTGTACAAATAAACTGCAACTGATTGTTGCATCATAATGGTGAAACGTTGTCGTTCATAACTGAAATGCATGAAAATGCACTATCAAACCATTCTGAAATTGTCATGCAGCTTTACTCTGACCATTTTAAAAAAGTTAAAATCAAATGTTCATTTGCTTACAACGATATCCATTCATGTTGAATTCCGTTTATATCAATATAAAAAAAATGTTACCATTCTTTTCTTTTTGTGAAGTTTCAAAGGATATTTAGAGTTAATTATGGCTTATCAAAGTTAAAGTCACAGAAATTCTTCATTTCTTCATTATCATGGTTACCTTGGTAATGAGTAGGCCTACCTGTGTAAATGGATTTTATTTTTTTACATCTGCGCTCACGACAGCGACAGCGTGTGTGTGTGTGTGTGTGTGTGTGTGTGTGTGTGTGTGTGTGTGTGTGTGTGTGTGTGTAACAAAATAACTCAATTTTGATTCGATACTGAGCTAACACGGTGGACGGATCAGGGGTCAGCCAACCGGCTAACCTATTGTTTTTTTAGAACAACAGGTAAAAGGTCAAGTTCACCGGTCTGGGACAAAGTTAAACCAACAAGTAGCAAGGTCAATTTAAATACCGGTAGTTTTAATCCAACTTACACCAAATATGTTAGACGCTGTCAGGGTCAGGCAAGAATGAAAGGTGTCGATTTTAAGATCAATCAGACGGAGATCAAGGTCTCAAAGCAAGGTCAAAGTTCGACCCGAATGTCACACTCTCCTCAAAGAACTTCCCAGCAGTTGATGGCATGACTAAACAACCTCCAGCAACTAACCCTTCCATTGTCTTTCGTTCCCTCCAATACTTCACCCTCTCATCCCACCATCTCATTCAAAACCTGTCCACTCTCTTTCACCACATACGCTCCGAATCTTCCTTGCCTGTGCCATACTACGAGCATTATATGTATATATATTACGTGCAGCTGGGTAACAGGCATGAATGACCTGAAGAATACCCGCCTTACATTTTTGCCAGATAACGGTAACCGGCCTGAACTGTTGGCCGAATACCCGATATTCGGCAAATTCACTATCCGGTGCAACCCTTATAATTTAATACTGACACATGATTCAGTTGGAGAGAGGAAACTAGAGAATGTGAAGGGGGGGACGATAGGTAAAGAGCAGCATTAGACAAAATATGAACCATAAGTGAGAGAGAACTGTTGGCAGATGTGAGAAAGTGAAACAGTTTGAGAGAGAGAGAGAGAAAGAGAGAGAGAGAAAGAGAGCGAGAGCACCTGGCACACGCCCACAAGACATATGGTAATGGTGGTACGACAATGGTGTGGCTCTCTCTCTCTCTCTCTCTCTCTCTCTCTCTCTCCTCCCGGTTTCCGTTTCTTTCCTGTTGGTTTGTTGTGGTGGTAACTGTGACGCTAATTTTGGTAGCGATGGTAGCTGTGGTAAATGTGGCGGTACAGTTGATTACGGTGATGGTGTCTGTGGTAGATGTGGTGGTGCTGGTAGTAACGGTAACTGTGGTGGTAGTTCTGGCAGTGGTAGTAGTGGCTAGTGGTAGTGGTTGTGGCAGTGTTGGAGGCGAAGGTTGGTAGTTCTAGTTGTGGTTGTGGTGGTAGTTGTGGACGGGTGGTTGTGAATGTGGTAGTGTTGGCAGCTGTGGTTCTAGCAGTGCTGATAACTATGCTTGTGGCAGTGGTGGTAGTTGTGGTTCTCGGAGTGCTGATAGCTATCGTTGTGGTAGTGGTAGTAGCTGTGGTTGTGGTAGTGATGGTTCTGGTCGTGGTGGTGCTATTGTAGTGGTATTGTAGTTTGTAGCTATGGTAGTGGTAGTGCCGGTAGCTGTGGTAGTGGTAGTGCTAGTAGCTGTGGTTGTAATGGTGGTGATGGGCTGGTTGTGGCTGAGGTATTTGTAGTAGGCTAGTTGTGGTAGTTGTAGTTGTGGCAGTGGTCGTAATTGTGGTCGTGGTAGTGGTGGTTGCTGTGGTTGTGGTAGTGCTGGTAGCTGATTGTGGTAGTGATGGTAGGCTAGTTATGGCTGCGGTAGTGGTGGTAGCCTAGTTGTGGTGCTGGTAGCTGTAGCTGGGGCAGTGGTGGTAGTTATGGTGGCAGTAGTGGTGGCAGCTGTGACTACGGTAGTGGCAGTGGTGGTAACTGTGGTTCTGGCAACGCTGATAGTTGTGGTTGTGGTAGTGGCGAGTGTTGTGCTCGTGGCAGTGGTGGTAGCTGTGATTGTGGTAGTGGTAGTAGTGGTAGTGGTGGAAATGAGTGTTGTGGTCATGGCAGTGGTGGTAGCTGTGATTGTGGTAGTAGTAGTAGTGGTGGCAGTTCTAATGATGGTAGTTTTGATATTGAAATGGAAGGGTAGTAATGACTCGCCAGGCTGGATATTAATTAAACCAGCAACGAGATTTTGAAAGATTAATGACAGCGACAGTCAAGGATCTTAATGGGGTGAGAGAGAGAGAGAGAGAGAGAGAGAGAGAGAGCTGGCACACTTCATCACTACCACACTAGGCCTACCACACCTCATAACAATAAAAGGTGACAGGTTGGTGGGAAGGTGAACCCGTTACTTATGTGTGTGAGAGAGAGAGAGAGAGAGAGAGAGAGAGAGAGAGAGAGAGAGAGAATCAAAGGAGAGGTGGGGAAGAGGAAAAAGTAGGGGGCAGGTGAAGAGAGGAGCTGAGAGGGAGGGGAGAGAAGGAACTGGAGAGATGACAAAAGAGAGAAGAGAAGAAGGAGAGGAAAGTTAGGTAGGGAGAAAGAAGAGGAAAAAGACGAAAAGTATAAAATGGAGAGACAGGAGAGGGAATGGAGAAGCGAAAAACTGAATGCAAAAAAAAAAAAAAGAAAGAAAGAAAGAAAGAAAAAAAAGAGATGGATTTGGAGTGAAAAAGAAACCAGAATAAGAAAACAGTAAGAACAGAGCAAAGAAAAACAAGACTATACCACAAATATCACCTACCACATCACTACCACACTTCTTGCCAACCACCACAACTACCACCTCTACCATTACACCAATCCACACCACTAACAACTATCACCACTACCACACATACCTACCACCATAACCACACCAACTACCACCACCACAACCACACCAACTACCACAACTACCACAACCACACCAACTACCACCACCACAACCACACCAACTACCACCACCACAACCACACCAACTACCACAACCACACCAACTACCACAACCACAACCATACCAACTACCACAACCACAACCACACCAACTACCACAACCACAACCACCACAACCACAACTACCACAACCACAACTACCACAACCACAACTACCACAACCACAACCACACCAACTACCACAACCACAACCACACCAACTATCACAACTACCACCACCACAACCACACCAACTACCACAACTACAACCACACCAACTACCACGCTACCACCACCACAGCCACACCAACTACCACAACTACCACCATCACAACCACACTAACTAAAACAACTTCCATCACCACAACCACACCAACTACCACAACTACCACCACCACAACCACACACAACTACCACCACCACAACCACACCAACTACCACAACTACCACCACCACAACCACACCAACTACCACAACTGCCACTACTACAAATCTCTCCACCAGAGTCCCTAAATCACTACCACCATCACCTCTGCCTGAACATCAACAACAACAACTACCGCCATACCAAAACCACCACAAACATACCACAGTTAGGCCTACCACCACAGCGACCACGCCTACCACAACTACTAGCTACTACATTTCTCACTATTCACAACCACCGCAACTACCACAATTATTATTACCCACAGTTACCACATCTACCACTACACCTACCACAAATACGAAAAACTACCACTACACCTGTCAAGTCCTCCATAATCTGCACATCTACCACCATAGCTACCACAACTACTACCATCACAACTACAACTACAACTATCAAAAGTACCATCCCCTTCACCACCACATCCACCATCACAACTACCATAACAATCACAACTACCACCAAATCTACAACCACAACTACAAACAACACAACTACCACCAGATCTACCACCACAACGACAACCTGGACCACAACTACCACAACCAAGATCTCAACTACCACCATAACAACAACCACATCTACCACCACAGCTACCACAACCAGCACCACAACTACCACCACACCTGCTTCCAATTCCACATGTGTTTACTCTGCTCGACCGAAAGACCCTCCTCCACTCAACAGATTATAGGGGGAGAGGAGGAGGAGGAGGAGGAGGAGAAGGAGGTGGAGGAGGAGGAGGAGAAGGAGGTGGAGGAGGAGGAGGAGGAGGAGGAGAAGGAGGTGGAGGAGGAGGAGGAGAAGGAGGTGGAGGAGGAGGAGGAGAAAGAGGTGGAGGAGGAGGAGGAGGAGGAGGAGAGGAAGGGAGAGAAAGAGATGAAGAGAGCAGAGAAGAGGGAAGAGGAAGAGAATAGAGGAGGAAAGAGGAGAAAGAGAAAAAACAGGAGGACACAAAGAAAGAGTGAGAGGAGGACAGGAGATGAGAAAAGAGAAAAGGAAGAGCAAAAAGATGACAAGAAAAGGAAGAGCAAAAAGATGACAAGAAGAGAGAAAAGAAGGAGAGGAGAAGAGAAGAGTACAAAAGGACAGAACAGTGAAGAGAAGAGGAGAGAGGAAAAGGCAAGAACAAGGAAAAACACTGAATAAGGAATGAAGAAAAGAGGACGAGGAGGGAAGAGAGGAGAGGAGAAGAGAGGGGAGAAAAGAAGAGAAAAGAGAAGAGTGAAGAGAGAAGAGACGAGAAGCGAAAAGAAGTGAAAGAGGAAGACGGTGAAAGGAGGGGAGGTAAGTGGCAAAAGAAATGAGAGAAATAAATATAGAGTGAGGAAATCTCTCTCTCTCTCTCTCTCTCTCTCTCTCTCTCTCTCTCTCTCTCTCTCTCTCTCTCCTTTGCTATCATACTTCCGAACTTTTATGGAGGAGTCTTTCTAGCAGTATTAGGCCTAAGGACTGACCATGCAGAAAGGATCCTACCTTCTGTATATCCGAGTAACTCTCTCTCTCTCTCTCACACACACACACACACACACACACACACACACACACACACACACACACACACACACACACGTCCTCGTCTTACCAGGCGTATCTCCATTCACTCCTCTTAAACCCGACCTCACAAGACCTCACCTAAGCCGACCTCCACATGACCCCACCAGCCACCTGACCTCTCATGACCCCGGGCGGAAGTGTGATGACCTCGGAAGCCCTCAATTCCGCCGACAGAGGGAGCCAGAGCTATTTGTCAGTCAAGAGGAAGACAAAAATACGATTCTCGGATAGCCTAACGAGTGGCGCATGGTATTAGCGTCACCACTTGGACTTCCAACCTAAATTGGTGCGTGGGTGTTTAATGAAGCTTGTAATTGTGGCTGACGTGGTGCTATACCCCTTTTACTTTAACTTGGCCTAAAATTGCCCGTCTCTTCATCTCTAGCGCTGAGTTGTGATGACAGATTAACATTATGGTGCTAGTAACGAAGAAGTGTATGGAAAGGATGTAGAGCCGTAGTATTATCTTATCCTGACACTAAGCTACATGAAACGGGCTACAAAAGGACGAAAATCTGGGCCAAATTAAGGTGAAAGGAGTATAGTTATGGAGGCAGCTTAACCCCTTCGATGTAGTTTTTTTTTGGGGGGGAGGGAGAATTTTCAAACGGGGGGGGGAGGTAGAAAAAGCCTGCGTCAATCCCTTCACTATTAGGCTATACACTGAACTAAATAAAATCACCTGACAGCAGCAAAAACCATATATAAAAAAGACGTCACAGTACTGAAAGGGTTAAGGGTGGTGGATGAATGGTAGGTGAAGTGGGTGTAGGGTGATTTGGTGTGGCTGTGGTACGTGGTTGTGATGGTGGGAACAAGTGTGGTGCTGGCAATGGTGGTAATGGTAGTTGTGGTAGTGGTGGTAATGGTAGTTGTGGTGGTGGTGGTGATGGTAGTTGGGGAGGTGGTGGATGAATGGTAGATGAAGTGGTTGTAGGGTGATATGGTGTGGTTGTGGTAGTGGTGGTGATGGTAGTTGTGGTAGTGGTGGTGTCGTTGTTGTGGTAGTGGTGGTGTGGTTGTTGTGGTCTGATGTAGTTGTGGTAGCAGTGATAGTAGCTTAGGCAAAGGTGACAGCCGTAGTGATACGTTATAAGTCGCATGTGTGATAGTAACTACTGTAGTAGTATTTGTGGTAGTTATGCTTGTGGTAGTGATGGTAGCTGTGGTAGTGATGGTAGTTGTAGTAGTGATGGAAGTGATGGTAGCTGTGGTAGTGATGAAAGTGATGTTAGTTGTGGCAGTGATGGTAGTTCTGGTTGTGATGGTAGTTGCAGTAGTGATGGTAAAGTAATGATGGAAGCTCAAGTAATGATGGTAGCTGTGGTTGTGATGGTAGCAGTGGTAGTGATGGTAATGGTGGTAGCAATGGTAGCTGAAGCAGTGATGGTAACTGTGGTAGTGCTGGTAATTGTGGCAGCGATGGTAGCTGAGGTAGTGATGGTAGCTGTGGTAGTGGTGGTAGTTGTGGTAGTGATGGTATTTGTGGTAGCAAGGGTAGGTGTGGTAGCGGGTATTCGTGTCGGTGAGGCAGTAGTGGTAGAGAGCCAAATGTGCCATCAACTTCTTTTTTTTTCTCTCTCTCGCATACACCATCACCACTACCACACTATCACATCCATCGCCCCCACCATCACCACCACTACCACACTACCACATCCATCGTCCCCACGATCACCACCACTATCTCTCCTTTCGCCAACATTACCACTACCGCTACCACATCCATCGCCACCACTATCACTACTACCGCTGCCATCCCTCTCTTCCATACATCACCACCATTATCACCACCACTACCATCCCTCTGCCCACCTTCACCACCCATTACCAATATCACCATCACCAACACTCTTATCACCGCTGTCCTCTTTACTCATCTCCCCACAAAATTAACCACATACTGTACATATGCATACAACAAACGACAGAGATGGGCAACAATCAGACAGGAAAGACAGTCATCAGATAAGACAGACTGACAGAGACATAAAGTAATCGACCCGTAATAAACCCATTAGATCTGACAGAGGGACATGTGTGGGATAAAACAGATTAATGATATCTTTCGCTGCTTCACTCTGTTTATCATTTTGTTACCAGAGCAACTATCACTGCCATCGCAACTACCACCCGAGCTGCTACAGTTACCAACATCGCTACCACAATTAACACCATCGCTGCCATAGCAACCATCACCTTTAGCAACATCACCAAATCATTATTACCATCATAACAACCACTACCATTGCCATCATACATACCATCATCACAACTACTACCACTGCTATCATATCTACCACCATCGCTACCAAAACTACCACTAAAACCTCTGTTAATCACTACAACCATCACCAACACCAAAATAATAATTATATAACTACCACAACTACAACTTGCACCACCACCATCACACACCACAACTACCACGATTACCACAACTACCACAATTACCACCATCTCTGCCTCCTTTCACAGGGCTTTCCTCTATCTCTATTATGAGCCACTCAGCTTCTCTCCCCTCCGTCCTTTCTGTCTACCTGCTTGCCTGCCTGCATTCCTGTCTGCCTGTCTGTCTTTCTACAGGATTGCTTATCTGCCTCCCTGTCTGCCTAACTGACTACCTCTCTGTCTGCCTCCCCTTCGCCCTTTCTGCCTTACTGCCTGCCTCCCTGTTTTCTTTCCGGCAAGCCAGCCTGCCAGTGCCTGCCTAAATGGCTTTCTGCCTTCTTTCCTGCCTACCTGCCTGCTTTCCCTCCTTTCTTTTCGCCTTACTGCCTACATACCTTTCTTCCTGCCTGCCTGCCTGTCTGCCTCTTCCCCTGCCTTCCTCTTTGCCTCGCCCTTCCGCATCAAGTGTGGTGAGACAGGGGCTCCTCAGATGCTGCTACAAGCCTAGCTAATTGTTTCTTAACCACTCTGCCCTTCAACATGGGGGGGGGGAGGAGAAGGAGGAGGAGGAGGAGGTAAAAGAATAATACCAAGAGGTAAATAATAATATAAGGGTAAGGATGAATATAATAATGACGATGGTGGTGATGATGATGATGATGATGATGATGATGATGATAATGATGATGATGATGAGGAGGAGGAGGAGGAGGAAGAGGAGGAGGAGGAAGAGGAGGAGGAGGAAGAGGAGGAGGAGGAAGAGGAGGAGGAGGAAGAGGAGGAGGAAGAGGAGGAGGAGGAAGAAGAGGAGGAGGAGGAAAAATATTAGTAGTAGCAGTAGCAGTAACAGTAGCAGGCTAGCGGCAGCAGGGGAACCGTAAATAGTAGCAGGAGGGAGAGGGGCGGCAGTCTGAGTACCAATAAAATGGGTAGAATGGACTAAGGTAAATATGTGTGTGTGTGTGTGTGTGTGTCTGTGTGTGTGTGTGTGTGTGTGTGTGTGTGTGTGTGTGTGTGTGTGTGTGTGTGTGTGAGAGAGAGAGAGAGAAGGAGAGAGAGAGACAGGGGGGGGGGGCAGGCAAAAACAACCGGTAAGGTGAGGTAAAGCAGCGTTAATGAGAGATTTGCTAACAGGGAGAAGGAAGATATAAAAAATGGAAGAGCAAAGATATACAGCAGAAGCAGAAGTAGGCAATATATTAAAGTAGGAACGTATAAGTAGAACGGGCAGTAGCAGAAAAGAAGCAGCAGTAGCAGTAGCAGTAGGAGGACCATAACGTGTCAACGGTAGGGTAGCAGCAGGGAGGGGGAAGGGGTGTTTGAGTAGCAATAAAATGGGTAACGATGGGCTGTAGTAAAGGTGATGTACCGTACGGACAACACGTTACCTGACGGGGGTGAACACAGCAAGTACACAGTCAGTAAAGTAGAAAAAAGAGAGGTAGGATGACAGACAGGGACAGACATATATAGATAGATAAACATATATACTGTCAGAAAGGATAGGTAGCCAATGAGAAAGACGGACGGTAATTGTGTACCTATTCCTCTCAGACCTGACGCAGCCGACATCTTCATCACTTATTCTGGTTGCTACACAAGACGCTTTTCATCAACAGCACAAAACATCCCTGGTCTTTCTGTGTGTGTGTGTGTGTGTGTGTGTGTGTGTGTGTGTGTGTGTGTGTGTGTGTGTGTGTGTGTGTGTGTGTGTGTGTGTGTGTGTGTGTGTGTGTGTGTGTGTGTGTGTGTGTGTGTGTGTGTGTGTGCGTGCGTGCGTGCGTGCGTGCGTGCGTGCGTGCGTGCGTGCGTGCGTGCGTGCGTGCGTGCGTGTTTATTTATTTATTTAAAAAAACAGAGAAAGAGAGAGAAAGAGAGCGCAATATGACACTGGATGAAGACGGATAAAACCGGGACATAAAAGAGGGGCAGGGCAGCCTATGAAACACCTATATACTCCCTTACATAATTCCGCACAGTGCTGGGGTCTGTAGTGATGGGTAAAGAGTCTATATAACGGTAAATAACGTAGCGGTGTTTTGGGTTAGTTACAAGAGAACCACAACGCAGCACATACAGTACACCATAGCACAACACGGAACACTACACCTTACCACAGCACAGCACACCACACCACAACACTACAACAGCACAACACAGCACAGCAAGCGGTCATTACTCTCTCCTTGACCCCTACGTCACCTTGCATGCTACCACTCACTCCATCACTCTCAACTCCTACTCAACACAGTTTTAGACACCCCCTTACATGAGGCCACAGATTTATACTAACATTGTCCTACTCCCGTTAGTAGATGCACACGAAAGGTTACATCGTTAGTGCAAAAACTATAGATGTATACATGTGAAGTTCGATTGCATACCTTTTTCAACACTGCAAAACTCAAATATTGCACTGTTTTGTTTTGTTTTTCGGTTTTTGCTATCTTCGATTTGATGCGTCCGCTGATCACTCTGAGATGTGAGATTATCTGCAGCTGCATATTGTGACTATAATAACCATGGTGTTTTCCTTTCTTCCTGTTTTTTTCTTTTTATTTTTTGTGGGGGTGACAATTATGACTGATGGGGGACAACTTCCTCTTTTTCATAATCGTCTTCTTATATATAGTTTATAGGTTTGACCTTTGGTGTAACTGGTTTATCCGCTCACGTAACATCAGTACGAACAAACAGTCTTCCTGTAGCCGTTACCGCTATGTACAGTGCTGCCTATGAGCAAAGTGAAGAGGTACGGGAGGCAAAGAACCTGTTGGGCATATTGAGTCCATATTATAACACTCACAGGTTCCTTGCATTCATTCTTAACTTTATAATATTGTGTGGTATTATCCTCAATGCAACATTACAGCTGTCCCAATCATGAAAGGGTTAACCAATTTACGCCCAGTGTCCTCAGTATAGGACGGAAATGGGCATTTTCAACAGTTAATAAAGAAGGGAACCCTGGGGTAGGGACCTATAAGCTTCGCGACTATGAGCCGATAGGCGGAGGGCAGTAAGCTTAGGATCCTGCCAGTACAATCCCTCAACAGAAATCCTGGGAGCTAATGAGTTAATGGTGCCAGTACTAGCATGTTAAGGGTGATAATACTACCATTCCAAGGCTCTCTGGACTCACTCTTGCCATAATGTAAGACTATCGTCTGGTGTTAGCCAACACAGAAAATATAATATTATATATATATATATATATATATATATATATATGTGTGTGTGTGTGTGTGTATGTGTGTGTGTGCGTGTGTGCACAAGAGTTGTCCTTAGTGTTAAAAGGGCTGGCGAAGGTCAGAGTGGAGAATGCTGTGAGGTGCCTTTGTCCTGCGGTGGGGTGGGTGACACACGCAATGAAGTAACTGCTAACACCTCTTAAATTATACCTTACGTCATCACCCAACCCCTTCCTCCCATGACGGGGGTATTTTTTTATTCTTGCTGCCTCTAGACAATATTATTCAAGTTAAGGCAGGCGTCCCGTAGCGCAGGGGTTATGGAGGCGATACCTAACCCTGACATAATACTGAACCATCTATCCTATGCTGATTGAAAGTCTGGAGATACGAATAATAAAACAGCACGTCATGGCATGGGCAGTGTTACTCAGGGTTACTCATGCTGTGTTACTCATTTCATTCCCATGTTGTTGTTGTTGTTGTTATTATTATTATTATTATTATTATTATTACACGTATTATTATTATTATTATTATTATTATTACTACTACTACTACTACTACTACTATTATTAATGGCAAACGATCAGATGCAGCGCTAGTAATAACTCTCTCTGTCTCTCCCAGGCTAAACAAAAGTCTACATATATGAATAATAAAACAGAAACTCCTTTATCGTGTTCATGGGATTTAGAACTGTAATTAACACAGGGATGGGCCACATACCTAACTCTTCTCACCTGACCTTGGCCTACATCTCTCCATCTTGAACGCTGAATTGTAACAAGAGACTAGCAGTGGAATATGATGCTGGTCACAAAGAAGTGCTATGGAAGGGATGTAGATCTATAAACTAAGCTACGTGAAATAAGATACAAAAGAACGAAAATCTGGGCCAAATGAAGGCGAAAGGACTGCAGCATAAGACAGCATACAACATCTTCGTGGTTTTGTCTCTCCAGCACATCTTACCACGATAACTATACTCATTTTACTCTAACTTGGCCAAAAGCTGCCGTCTCTCCATCTTGAATACTGAGTTGTGACAATACATTAAACACTAAAATACGGCGCTAGTCACGAAGAAGTGTTATGGAAAGGATGTAGAGCCACAGTATTGTCCTGTTATGAGCAACCGGTACGTGAAATAAGCTGCGAAAGGACAAAAATCTTAGCCACTTTAAGGTAAAAGGACTATAGGCTACTCCGCACATCACACCTCAACCCTCTCATGGCTGGGACAACTCTTAGCATTCTATTCCCCCTTTATGCCAAACATTTCTATTCATCTCAGTGAGTCATAGGAGCCTGAGGTATAAATACTGATAACACAAACACGAAACTAAAGGATAAACAAGAGAAAATTCCTGTTACACATAAGATCAAATCCCTATGACAAAAAGAAATTCCAGTTAACAAAAGAAATTCAATCTAAAAAAGAAAATTCGATAAAAGATATACTGTATATTTAAAAAAATAAATTCCAGTTTAGCTTAAGATAATTCTGGATAAAATGGAAGATGGAAAATCCGTCGGGGAAAAAAAAATAATCTGGCTAAACCAGATTCCGATTAAATAAATGAGATTCCGGTCAAACAGACATTCCGAGATAAACATCAGGCACACGCAGAATTCTAGACCTTCTCCACCTACTCCATAAGGGTTAAATTACTGGAGAAAACAACGTAAGGGAGACATAGTACTTTCAGCCTTAACCACCTACTCCATAAGGGTCAAGTTACTACAGAAAACAACATAAGAGAGACCCACGACTTTCGCCCGTACTTACCTAGTCCTTATGGGTGAAGTTGGCGAGGCAGTCTGAGCCCTAATTTGCATAAGAATGGCTGAAATGTGTGTGAGAAGGCTCTGGATCACGGGCAGGCAGGCAGGAAGGTAGGCAAACATGCAGGTAGGTGGGCAGCAGGAGGCAAGGAGAGGCAGGGGAAGGCAAAGTGGTACGGAGGAAAGCAGGCAGACAAGCAGGTGGGTAGGCAAGGAGAGGAAGAGAAGGCGGGATCAGGCAGGCAGTCAGGCAGGGCTCCGGAGGCACAGTTCGGGTGGCAGGGAAGGCAGGATGAGGCAGGAAGGTGGGCAAACAAGCTTGAAAATCGCTAAGCATAAGGAAGGCAGAGGTAGAAAAAGAAAGGCAGAAAATAGGCCACAGAGTTAGGTAGGGCGCAGGTAACGGGAAGACAGGCAGCAGGGGAGGCAGAAACACAACCAGGCAGGTAGGCAGGGAAGAAAGCAGGTAAACAAACAGGTAGATAAGTAGGGGTGGGTAAATTGAGGTAAGGGATGGCAGCAAGATGGACAAACACTAAAGCAACAGCAGAATAACAGAACTGGTCAACTCTTCAACGCACTCCCTAAGTCTGCTTTACCACCTGCCTACGACCTCCAGTCTTTAGACCCTTGGAAATCGGGAGATTTCCGTGGCGGGCAAAGTTGTGACGTCATCCACAGTAAAATCATGTACTTGCGTGGGTCATCAGCCGCATCATAAAGGTTAATTGAGTTTTTTATCTCTTTTATCTCGCGGAAAACTTACTCGTATCGATTTTACTCTGGTTGGCGTCGATCATTTTACTCGCCCATGAGAAACATTCCAAGGTTTGAGGAATAAACGCAGTATGTCTATAGGCTACTCTGTTCACTTTAAGCAGGCGTAAAACTGAAATCACTCCATCTTGAATGACGAGTTGCACCAGGGGAATAACACTAGAATATAGTGCTTGTTACGAAGCGGTGTTATGGAATGCTGCAGCACTGTGTTATTGTCACTCAGCTACGGGAAATAAGCAGTAAAATGACCAAAAAATAAAAAAAAAATAAAAATCCACGAAAGCTGGGTAAAATGAATGAAAAGGATTCCTGAACTAAACTTGATTTCTGGCTTCATTCGCTACTCTCGCTGTGGCAACAACAACTTCCACTGGCTTTCAGATTCTGTTGCTTTTTCTGCACAAAACAAGACAGGCAAAAAGTAATTAAGAAGGTCGAGTGTATGAGGACGAAAGGCTTAATCAATCAAGCAGACAGACAGGCAGACAGACGGGCAGAGAGTGAGCAAGCAGACTCCGGCTCATATAACTCCACTCATGTAAAAATGGACGGGATTAGGTTGAGAGACTTTAGGGAAATGTGAAGGGAGCTGGCTTTATTACGAGAGAGAGAGGAGGGGGGGGGGGTATGGCGGTGGACTGATACAAGGACGAGATGTGGAGATAAATGGAGAGTAGACAGAAGGAGGAAAAGAAGGTGGGAGAGGAAGGGAAGGTGGAGAGATGGGGGAAGAGAAGCGGAAAGACGGAGAGATATGGAGAAGGAAACGGAGGGAAGTGGAGAGACAGAGGGAGGAAGTGGACAGACAGCGAGAGAGAAGAAGAGAGGCGGAAGGAAGCTGGAGACAGAGGGAAGGAAATGGAGATATGGAGAGAGATGAGTACAGAGATGAAAGAAGAGAAAAGGAGAGACGGAGAGAAAAAAGTGGAGAGAAGAAGGGAAGGTGGATGTATAGAGGGAGAGAATGAGAGGGACGGAGGAAAAGAAGTGGAGAGATGGAGGGGGAGAAGTGGAGAGATGGAGGGGGGGAAGGTGGAGGAGGCAGTGACCGCCAGTGGACCACAAGCCCGCTACCACAATTACTACCACCATTCCCTACCACAACTACCACCATCCCCTACCATAACTACCATCATCCCCTACCACAACTATCATCGTCCCCTACCACAACTACCATCATCCCCTACCACAACTACCACCATCCCTTGCCACAACTACCACCATCCCCTACCACAACTACCATCATCCCCTACCACAATTACTACCACCATCCCCTACCACAACTACCATCATCCCCTACCACAATTACTACCACCATCCCCTACCACAACTACCACCATCCCATACCACAACTACCTACATTCCCTACCACATCTACCATCATTCTCCACACAACTACCATCATTCTCTACCTCAACTACCACCATCCTCTACTACAAATACCAGCATTCCCTACTACAACTACCAACATCTACTACAACTACAACCATCTCCTACCACAACTACAACCATCCCCTACCACAACAACCATCGTCCTCTACTACAGCTACCATTACCATCCCCTGCCACAACTACCACCATACCCTACCACAACCATCATCATTCCTTTCCACAACCACAACCACCATCTATCACAACAACCACCATCTCCTACTACAACTACCGCCATTCTTTATCACAACTACTGCCACCCCCTGTCGCAACAACCATCATCTCCTACCACAACCACCACCATTTACCACAATTGTCACCATCCTCTACCACAACTACCACTATTCCCTGCTACAACTACCATCATCCCTCGCCACAACCACTCCCATCCTCTACCACACCTACAGCCATCCCCTACCACAACAACCACCATCCACTTCCACTGCCACAATTTCCACCATCCACTACCACTACCACAAGTACCACCATCTCCTACCACAACCACCATCATCCCCTACCACAAATATCTGCATCCCCTACTAAAACTACCACCATTCTCTATCACAACTACCACCATCCTCTACCACAACTACCACCATCATCCGCTACCACAACTACCACCATCATCCGCTGTCACAACTACAACCATTACCAGGTACCACAACTACCACCATCATCATTAAGGCCTACCAACATTCCCTACCATCATTCCTTCGGTCCTTCCACTACCAGCATTCCTACCACCACCACCATTCCAACAACCAACATAACAACTAACAGCATTCTCTCTCTCTCTCTCAACATAACAACTAACAGCATCTCTCTCTCTCTCAACATAACAACTAACAGCATTCTCTCTCTCTCTCTCAACATAACAACTAACAGCATTCTCTCTCTCTCTCTCAACATAACAACTAACAGCATCTCTCTCTCTCTCAACATAACAACTAAAAGCATCTCTCTCTCTCTCTCTCAAACCAAATATTACAACTAAGAGCATTATACAACCCCCCCTTCTCTCTCTCTCTCTCTCTCTCTCTCTCTCTAAAACCGAACATTACAACTAAGAGCATTATACGGTCCCCCCCTTCTCTCTCTCTCTCTCTCTCTCTCTAAAACCAAACATTACAACTAAGAGCATTATACAACCTCCTCTCTCTCTCTCTCTCTCTCTTTCCAAAACCAAACATTGCAACTAACAGCATCATACAACCCCTCTCTCTCTCTCTCTCTCTCTCTCATTAAAGCAAGCCTGTAACACCCTAATCCCCCTTCCCCCCCACTAGATTAATCCTCCCTAAAACACGACCATTCAAATAATTAAAAACATTATCTGGCCCAATTATCCGCAGCCAATATTTATAACTGCAAATTAATCCCTTCCATACGGCTACCTTACCTTTTATTCTTGCTACCGAGACGATTTTATTCAGCTTAGTGGAGATTTCTTGTAGTTAAAGACATATATTAGCTAATCTATGCTATAAAAATCCTCATCACTGTGTTTTCATTTATGGGAATTGGCCAACGTACAATATGAAAGTTACGTCGTGGTTGCATAAGCTTGGATGATCTCTGGTTACGAGGTAGCAATGCGTCTCATAACGGTTACTAGTCAAGTCAGCCCTCCAGCCTGCCTATGCCTGGCCACCAAAACCGAGCTGAAATGGTGCAGAGAACCTTGTGTGCGCGCTACAGAACTTTATAACGATGAGATCTGTACAGTTCTTTATTTTATCTTTCTCCATTCTTGCTACACACAGACAATTTTCTTAGGGGAGGTGTTTGGTGCTGACGGCGTTAAGGGCCTAAACTGACCTAATACGCTTCCTGATGTTGTTGTAGACGCCCCAGGCTCACCTGAACCGTGAACCCAGTGGACTGCAGGCCTAAGCTGCTCTTCTGCGATCCTTCCTCTTCCTTTCGGGGAACGGAGAGGAAGATGAGGGACGTTTATTCATCCGGGTAGTGGAGGTGCCTTGTTATATCAGTGCCACTACATGAAGGAGTCCCTCTCCTTCACCAACCGAATATGCTTGAAACAGTTACACAGTATGTCGAAAATCAGATCCCCACGTCCAACCACCTGGGCCTTAAGCTCGTGTTCATCCCTGCACTATGTAATGTTTTATTCCTGCCACCTCCAAATGATTTTATTCAGCTCACGTGAGACCACCTGATGGGAAAAAGAAATTACATCCTTCAGTTGGATGATTCTTCTGTTTTATTCCTGCCAAATTTAGACGATTTTATTCAGCTCAGGGTGAGGCTTTTGGGACTTGAAGGGTTAAATACAATCTATTTAACCCCTTCAGTACGGGGGGCTCTTCCAACCTCAATAACATCGTTTGACGGCGCCAATAATAAGAACAGAAATATGTCATCGGGTTGAAGGAGTTAATGACGATTATATTTAACCCTCCAGTACAAAAAGTCTTCCCTAAAATCAACACCAGTATTAGCTGTGTAGGCCCTGGTTTATGTAAGTGTGAACCCAGTGGACTGCAGCCTGAAATTACCCCTCTCCTGCAGCCCGCCATCCTCCTTTCGGGGACAGGGAGGGAGTTGGGGGACTTTTGTATAACCGGGCAGCTCCACCACGTGGCCATATCGGTATAACCACGTGAAGGCGTCCCTCTCCAGCACGCAATAAATAAAATAAATAAATAAATAACTAGTGTCAGCGGCTGAAGTGAAGGCTACAACATTTTTGTATTGGGTATCAAAGGTCAATTATCAACGACCTGACAGTAATTAATGAGAGTGGTGTTACGGATATTATGGCCTGATCCGTTCACATGCATTAACGCTAATTATTTATCTATCTCACCCAACAGCTTTCTCTGGGGAATATAACTGTCTATCCAACGCCCAACCCGTTTATATGTCTATCTACATGTTACACAATCTATACATATTTACCGTCTATCTGTCTATCTGTACGTCACTCAATCTATATAAATAGCCAATGTTTATCTAATTATATATGAATAGATGGTTGGATATTAATTTCTCCATATCTACCTGTATATATATCTAGTCTACATACTTGGTGTCTATTATCTGTCTTTCTATTTATTTATCTATCTATCCACCTGCCAATCTATCTATCTACCTATCTACATTTATCAAATCATTAATCTCTCAACTCAGTAATCTTCCAACTCAGTAACGACTCTATCCATCTATCTATCCATCTATCTTATATAACCATTAACCTCCCTACTCAGTAACGATCCCTCTCCCCACACCCAACCATCCTTCCCCATACACTACACTCTCTCCCACAATACACCTTTAAACCCCGCCCTTCGTATTCTAAGTGGTTTGACAAATTTCCTAACACTTTTTCCTTGGCGATTAATTCTGTACATCACACCCCTATATCGGTGTCTTGAATGTTATTGATGCAAACTACGTGGGGAAAAAAAAAATAAATGATACAGAATACTAAGGTGTAATATGCAAAGTCAATAAGGAACAGGAGCTAAGAGGCAAGAACGATTGAAGTAACGTGTGACTGGGTAAGAGAAGGAATGAAGAGAAACACACACACACACACACACACACACACACACACACACACAGTGGACAGATGACCACAAATGAATGAATGGAAACACACACACACACACACACACACACACACACACAATGAGTGGACGAATGACCACAAATGAATGAACGCAAACGCGCGCGCGCACACACACACACACACACACACACACACACACACACACACACACACACACACACACAGGACGGATGACAGCACGTGAATGAACGGAAACACACACACACACACACACACCGCGGACGGATGACCACAAATGATTGAACGGAAACACACACACACACACACACACACACACACACACACACACACACACACACACACACACACCGCGGACGGATGACCACAAATGATTGAACGGAAACACACACACACACACACACACACACACACACACACACACACACACACACACTCTTTCCTTCCTACTTGCCTCACTACCCGCTGCTTATCTGCCAGTCTACTTATCTCACTGCCTGTTTACCCGTCTGCTTACCTGCTACCTACCTGCCTCACCACCTGCCTACCGGCCTGCCTACCTGCCTCTTGTCCTACTTACCTGTCTGTTTACCAGCCTCAAGCCTCGCTTCCTGCTTAACTCCGTGCCAATCTGTCTGTCTACCTGCTCCTCTGCCTGCTTACCTGTCTACCTGTCTGCTTACCTGCTACTTATCAGTCTATCTGCCTGCTGACCTGCCTATCTACCTTTCTACCTCCCTATTAACTTGCCAACCAATCTGCCTCCCATCTGTACGTAAAAAAAACGAAGGGCGCTGTAGGACGGGTGGATTTTTCTATGCTGGCTCTGAGTTTTATTTTAAAAAAGAAAAAAGAAAAAAAAGAAGAAAAAAAGCCTTCTGAAGTTTGTATGACTGAGAGAGACTGGGCTCAAAACTGTTTATAACCCTGGCCGACTGTAAAGCCTCCTGCATGATACACCTAGAAATGGAGGCTAAGTGTCCATTAGGAGGGTCGTCCGTGAGTGTGTGTGCTTGAGAGAGAGAGAGAGAGAGAGAGAGAGAGAATGATGCTTATTTTACTGCATGGTCCCACAACTTTATACTCAGTCCAGGGCCTCGTTACTATGATGCTGTCTCGGATCTTTTGACTATCCTGGGCCAGAGTAGGATAGATTTTTTTCCGGTCTGTTTATCAGTGAGGAGATAGGCCACGCTGCCTCAGAGCCTTCACTTGTCCCCTTTCATGTTACGCTCTAGTCAGGAGCAGGAATGTTCTGGTTTCAACTACCGCCTTGTTGGTGCTTCATGCTTCATTCGGGGCTCACTGCATTTACTGAGGTCGATAAGGGGTCTCAATGTACTATGCTCCAGGAGGGGCCTCACTAAACATATTGTACTCGAGAAGGGGCCTCGCTGGATGTGTTGTGCTCGATGAGAGACATTAATAACCTACTATGCTCGATAACGGGCCTCATCAATCGACTGTGCTTGACAGTCTCGCTAGGCGTACTGTGCTCCATAAGTACCGTAGCCTATTTGTACTGCGCTCGATAAGGGGCCTGGCTATATGTCCTGTACTCGATAAAATTAGTGTCCTCTGTATTATGTGCTCGATAAGGGGCCTCGCTAGATGTACTGTGCTCGATAAGGGGCCTCGCTAGATGTACTGTGCTCGATAAGGGGCCTCACTAGATGTACTGTGCTCGATAAGGGGCCTAGCTAGATGTATTGTGCTCGTTAAGGGGCCTAAGTTGAGCTATTGTGCTCGATAAGGGGCCTCGCCAGGAGTACTGTGCTCGATAACGGGCCTCGCTAAATGTACTGTGCCCGATATGGGGCCTCGCTAGATGTATCGTGCTCGATAAGGGGCCTCGCTAGATGTATTGTGCTCGATAAGGGGCCTCGCTAGATGTATTGTGCTCGATAACGGGCCTCGCTAAATGTACTGTGCCCGATAAGGGGCCTCGCTAGATGTATCGTGCTCGATAAGGGGCCTCGCTAGATGTATCGTGCTCGATAAGGGGCCTCGCTAGATGTATCGTGCTCGATAAGGGGCCTCGCTAGATGTATTGTGCTCGATAAGGGGCCTCGCTAGATGTATTGTGCTCATTGTGGACCCTCGCTAGATGTATTGTGCTCGTTGTGGGGCCTCGCTAGTATTGTGCTCGATTAGGGGCCTCGCTAGATGTATTGTGCTCGATAAGGGGACTCGCTAGATGTATTGTGCTCGATAAGGGGACTCGCTAGATGTACTGTGCTCGATAAGGGGACTCGCTAGATGTATTGTGCTCTTTAAGGGGACTCGCTAGATGTACTGTGCTCGATAAGGGGACTCGCTAGAAGTATTGTGCTCGATAAGGGGACTCGCTAGATGTATTGTGCTCGATAAGGGGACTCGCTAGATGTACTGTGCTCGATAAGGGGACTCGCTACATGTATTGCGCTCTTTAAGAGGACTCGCTAGATGTATTGCGCTCTTTAAGGGGACTCGCTAGATGTACTGTGCTCGATAAGGGGACTCGCTACATGTATTGCGCTCTTTAAGAGGACTCGCTAGATGTATTGCGCTCTTTAAGGGGACTCGCTAGATGTACTGTGCTCTTTAAGGGGACTCGCTTAGAGGTGTACTGTGCCAGATATGAGGCCTCGCTTGATGTATTCTGCTCGATAACTGGCCTCGCTACACGTACTGTGCTCGATAAGGGGCATCGCTACACTGATCGTTAAGGAGTGTCGCTAGACGTATTGTGTTTGATAAGGAGCCTCACTAGACGTACTGCCCTATAAGGAGCCAGTGTGAACGGCAGTATAAGGGCATCCCTGAGCCAGGCGTTGGGTGTTTTTGAACCAAACGGGATATTTATGCTTCATTCGGTGGCTACATACAGTCGGGGACAAAAGTTCGCCCTAGATTTCACCTCTTCTATGCTTGCTAGCCTAATATTACTGCACTTAGAGAGGCTTGGTATGCTTCTCTAGACCACAGATGACGTGTCTGAAAGAAGAGTGACAGACGTGCCTTGGAATCGAAGTGGACACAGCAAAATAGTACGGTATAAGGCGAACTTTTGACACTGACTGCACTGTGCTCAATAAAGGGCCCTGGTGGTGGACGGTTATGAGGCCCCTGAGAGAGCGTTTGGTGTTGGTAGCCTCTAATGTTTATATGTTTATCAAGGCGTTCAGGGTGTTTATGCTTGTTGCCGGGCACCACACACTTTTACCTTTACTGTGTGGCCTCATCGTCTACTCTCTCTCTCTCTCTCTCTCTCTCTCTCTCTCATTTAATTCTAATTATACTTTATGCTTGTGATATTTTTCAGTATGAATATTTCTTAATCCAGGGTCCATTACTCTCTCTCTCTCTCTCTCTCTCTCTCTCTCTCTCTCTCTCTCTCCAGCTTTCATTTCACCTCTCCCGCCAAAGAGTATCAAGGCCACCAGTGCTGGAGAGGGTACAGGCAGCGTGGCACCATATGCGTGGAGGAAGTGCCAAGAGTGTGTGCCAGTGTCATAAGTTTCACGCCCACACCACCCACCACACCAACACCACAAACAACACCAGCAAAAAAAAAAAATCTGCACCTGTAATCCACCCACACCACCACCTGCAACACCCACCTACACCACTAACAACCACCCACCCCACCACCCACAACCATCTACACCACTTACAACTACCCACACCACAGCCTTCAACATCCACCTACACCACTAACAACCACCCACACCACCACCCACAACATCCACCTACACCACTTACAACTACCCACACCACCACCACCAACATCCCCCAACACCATTAACAACCACCCACACCACCAACATCCCCCAACACCATTAACAACCACCCACACCACCACCAACAACATCCACCTACACCACTAACAACCACCCACACCGCCATCCACAACATCCACCTGCACCACTAACAACCATCCACACCGCCACCCACAACATCCACCTACACCACTTACAACTACCCACATCACAACCAACAACCACCTACACCACCACCAGCAACCATCTACACTACCACATCACCACCAACAACCACCTACACCACTACATCATCACCATCATCCACCCCACAAACTCCATCACCCACAACATCCACACACCATCACTCGTACATAAAATACACGGCACACCATCAGTCACTTTACAATCAATACTAAGACACGGACACTTCCTACACTGCTCTCAAACTCACTACTAAAACATTAATAAAAAAAAAAAAAATGCTGCCTTTCCGAGCCTCTCATTTTACACCCCCCCCCCCACACCACCACCACAAAATACCACACCAAATCACAGCACACCACACCACACCGTCAGTTACTTTACAATCAATACAACCACACGCTCTTCCTTAAACTCCCCCAAACTTCCCGAAACTCGCTGTTCAAGCATTAATCACTACCGGTGTAAATGATTACGACAATAATATTAATTATAATAATAATAATAATAATATTGATAATAATAACTACTAGTAACAACAATAATAATAATGATAATAATAATAATAATAATAATAATAATAATATTGATAATAATAATAACTACTAGTAACAACAATAATAATAATGATAATAATAATAATAATAATAATAATAATAATAATAACTACTAGTAACAACAACAACAACAACAATAATAATAATAATAATAATAATAATAATAATAATAATGATAATAACAGCTTGCCATTTCATACCCTTGCCTACACCACGCAATCACATTATAATTAACTCTAAAACAAGTACTGCCACGACTGCCCTCAACAACAACAACAACATTACTACTACTATTACTACTACTACCACCACCACCACCACCACTACTACTACTAGTAATAATAATAATAATAATAATAATAATAATAATAATAACAATAACGGCTTTCCTAACTTTCCATTTGCTACACTCCCACGCCGGCACACAAAATCGCCACGCCACGCAACCAATCCCACACAGCCAATCAATGCTCCCGTAATCTCTTCCTGGACTGCTATCAAACCCGCCATTCACACACACACACACACACACACACACACACACACACACACACACACACACACACACACACACACCACTAACACCACCAACTTCACCGTCATCACCACCTCCACAACTACAGCTACAATCAAAACCTCGACGAACAGTAACATCATCATCACTTTCACTACCATCATTATCATCACCACCACCACCAACACCATCATCATCATCATCATCATCATCATCATCATCATTACGATTTAAAATATTGCATAATCAACATGGTACCCGGAATTACATCTGCACACTGAGTCGATACTCATGCACTCACTTTCCATCACCACACACACACACACACACACACACACACACACACACACACACACACACACACACGTCTCGTATGGAAAGTCTGCAAAAACGGATCCTTACCTTTTTCGTCTTTACATTTTGAGACTATCTATCGATCTATCTCTTGCCAGACGCCTTCATCCCGTACGGGCTGGCCACAAATAAATCGCCTCCATGTCGCCCTGTCCCCCGCCATTTCACTGCCTGCTCCCATCTCACATCCCCCCTCTCTTATATATTTCTCCACTCCATCCCTCCATCTATCCTTGGCCTTCCCCTCCCTCTCCCCCCCTCCACCTCACTCACATACACTCTCCTCGTCAGTCTCTCGCTCTCCATCCTCTCCATGTCCAAACCAAGATCTAAAGGGGTCCAAACCACCTCAGTGTGTTTCTCCTAACGCTTCCTATCCCATCCATATCCACACCACAACTCTCCTTCACTTCCTCATTTGTCAGTCTGTCTCTCCATGTAACTCCACATGCTCCTCTCAAATAACTCATTTCCACTGCCCTCACTTTGACTTGTGCCCCTTCAACAAGGTCCAAGCTTCACTTCCATACGTTAGAGTTGGTATGACAATAATGTCACGTGTAACTTTTTCACTTCCATGTCACTTCCCTGTTTCTTATCACTGCTTTCAAGGAACCAGCAACCTTTCTTCTTTGTTGTACCCTTTTAAGTTCTTCACCCTCTAAACTTCCATTCTTACTCATCACACTACCCAAGTACTTAAACACACTCACATTCTCCATTTCCTCCTCATCCAACATTTTAAAACAATGGAAGAAATTTTGATAATAATGTCTAGAGTGTACGATGTGCGTGACGTTCCAGAAGATAGGGCTATGTGTGTGACGTGGAGGGGAGATCAAGGTTGCGGTGGAGGGAAGGAGTGGAAAGGTATGCGAATGAGGGTGGTGTGACCGGAAGGAGGGCAGCTTGACGGATCTTGCTTTGAAGTGAGACCCTGGCAACGAGTTCCTGTCAGTTTGGGATAGGATCAGAGGGAGGGCAAAAACTTTACCTTGTGAGCCAGCAACAAAAATTCGTCTTCTACTCCACACTTAGGTCATGTCAGTCACTTTCCTCCCTAAAGAACCACGTCAAAGAGTATCATCGATGGAAGCAGAGACATACCAAACCTTTCTCAGCTTTGGAATATTAACCAGCAATGGAAAGTGGCAAGCAGAGAAGGTTAGATACTAGCTAACTTTATGTCCCTGCAGGTTCACCCTAACATTAGAACATCAAACACAGTGATTAACTAACTTGAGACTTACACTAGTGCCAAAACAGAAAATAGGAAGAAGCGAGGAATGTGCAAGGGACAACGTCATCTCCCAACATATCTGCCACTGTGCAACTCCAACAAACACGACTTATGCCTAATTATCCAATCTTCCTCACTCTTTCTTCTTCACTTCTTTCTTTCCTCTTAGCCTATATCTCTTCCTCACTCATCATCTATTTTTTTCCTTTTACTATTTCTCTATTCCTCCCTTCTTCCACTCTTTCCCCAAGTCACCATCATCATTATCATCTTCCTTGTTCTCTGGTTTCCTTTCTATTTTACCTAGGTCTTATTGTTCTTTAAATTCATCTCCATCATCACCATCATCATCCTATTATTTCTCTTCAACAGCCACAACATCTGGCTTATCTTTCACTGACAACCTCACCCCTCTCTCCTTCTCCTCCTCCTCCTCCTCCTCCTCCTCCTCCTCCTCTGCAACAACCACAGGCTCTGTCCAATCTTCCACTTACATCCATCCTCCTTTCCTTTTCTACACTTCATCTTTCTCCTACTGTTTTTCATCATCGCCATCATCATCTTCTTCTTCTGCTTCCTCTCTACCGATTCTTCATCATCATCATCATCATCATCACCTTTTCCTTCTTCTTCTACTTCTTCTTCTTCTTCCTTTTCTTCTTTTTCTTCCTCTTCTTTCTTCTTTCCGTTCCTTTTCTCTCCTTTTTCTTCCTCTTCTTCTTCATTCTCTTCTTCTTCCTCCTCTTATTTCTTCTTCTTCTTCTCTTCCTAATCCTCCTCCTCCTCGTATTCTTCTTTCTTCTTTCATTATATCTCCGTGCTCCTGTATTTTTCATTATAAGAATTACGCTAAAATCTCATTTCGCACTATTGTCTTTTTTGTGTGTGTTCCGTAATTACAAACACTCTCTATTTTACATCTCAAGAACAATTACATTCTTTTCGTGCGCATTCCAGTCTTCCTCATTTCCTCCACATTAAAAACATTTAGATATTTATTTTTATTTTCGTTCTGTATTAAATTAAAAACGGTATTATTTTCTCGCACGCCAGAGAACGTCAATTTTCTTATTTTTCACGCCACCAGACGGTTTTGTTCAACGTGTTATGGGTTCAGCCTAGCAGTGTAGGGGTTGGTGAGGGCTACATCTAAACCCTACCTTTTAAATATCTCTCCAAAGCTTAATAAAATTGTCTGGAAATAACAAGGATAAACATACAGTACGCGGTGGGGTTGAGTTATTCAGAAGTAGTTTTGGTATTTACGTACTGCAGTGATGTAAGCTGGAGAAAGGCAGCGAAATGGCGGAGGACAGGGCGACATGGAGGCGATTTGTTTGTGGCCACCCCTTACGGGATTAAGGCGTCTGGCTATAGATAAATAGATAGATGGATGGACAGATAGAAGAACTTTTCCATCTCTTAATTGCACTAAGTTTTTGTTCGCATTTTTCTGTGGCTGTTTTTAGAAGCAATTAAAATGCTTGCGTTTTTTTACACATATTCCTTTGCAGTTTTTTTTCTCTTACAGCCACAAGGGTTATAGGTTTTCCAAAGCTGACTGAAATCAAATGACGAGAGATATGATAAGAAAGAGGGGTGTTTGAGCAGGCACGTGTTGACTCTCTCTCTCTCTCTCACCTGAATAAAATCGTCTGGGCAATACAATACTAGCGTTGCCTCGACCATGAAGGTGATTTACTAAGACGATTTTTAACCTTTTATCTCTCTCTTCTTTCTCTTCAATCAGGTCAGACTGGGCCTCATTTAGCTAAAGTTTTTGAGTTTGAATAAGTTTAAGTGCTCCCAGGATTCACAACTGCCCCCTTTTTAATTCTCTCTCTCTCCTTTTTTGCCTACTTTATTCCTGCTATCTCTACACGGTTTCATTTCGCTTAAAGATTTTTCACATTGGAAGGGTCAAATCCAGCCATCATTAACGCTCTCAGTACCAGGCCTTGTCTAAGTTGAATAAAATCGTCTGCTGGAAGGAAAGTAATAGACGTCATCGTATGGAAGGGACGTGGTGCTTAGCTCTGGTAAATAAAATCGTCTGGCCGTTTGTACAATATTTACCTACTGTGTTTCAATCATCTTTGAGACACCTTTTATTACCTCCTCCAAGGAGGTTATGTTTTAACCCCTCTCCGTTTGTTTGTTGGTTGGTTGGTTTGTGAGCAAGATTACACAAAACTATTTACTGGACGGATTTCCACGAAACTTGGAAGAAGAATGGGCCTTGGCCCAGAATAGACTCCATTAAATTTTGGTGCGGATCCGGATCAAGGTGCGGATTCAGGATTTTTTTTTTTTTTCACTTTCTTTAACACTGCGAGATACAGTGTTTTTTCGACATTTTCGTAAATTTTTCAAAGAATATTGCATGGATCTTTAAATCAGACGTATTTAGGATGTTGGTATCTAAGAATGTGTACAGTTTGGCGCGGATTCATGTAAAATTCCGGATCTAGCGGATTTAAATATGCTTTTATAGGAGGGTAGTCTTTTTCCAGCTGCCGTACAGTAACAAATAGAACTTGACTGAAATAAAAGGAACAGCATGTTGGGCCTTGGCGGAGGTATGCGCTCTAGTGAGTGCCATTCTAGTTTTATTTATTTTTTACGTTGCGTCCGACGGTTCTGTTTACCTGACTAAACCTTTGCCAGTGAAATTATTAAAATCTCTCTCTCATTTACCTCTTGTGAAATAGCTATATAATATACACTGCTTAACCCATTCACTGGTCAAGGCTAAATATTTTGATGAAGTGAGATAAACCCTAACAGTAGGTGGTATAATTCTCCAGCCTCCTGTCCTTCCTCTCCCGCTCCTTCATCACCGAAATCTGGCCTCTGGTAATCTTGATCTCTTTCCTGCACTTATTCTCCCTCCTCCCATCAACTTTTATCCGCCTTATCTTTCCCCCCCGTCAACCTTCATCCTTCCTTATCTTCCTCCCATCCCTATATCATCTTTCTCGGGATTTTTACTGATCTTCCTTCTCACCCAACTCGTGTTCCTGTCTACTTCTTATCTTTCTCCTTATCTTCCTTCCACTCCCACCTCGCTAATCTCTGCTTCTTAAAAATAATCCCTTAATTTCTCCCCCTATCCTTCCCCATCTTCATCCTTATCTTCCACTCGCTTCTATCTCACTCAGATCTCGTCATTCATAATCTACGTTTCTTTATTTATCTTCCTTCTACTCCTACTTCACTTCTGGTCCTTGATAATATTCTCCTCATTCCTACTCTTTTCCATCCCTACCTTCATCAGTTATCTTCCACTCACTCTTACCTCACTCATCTCTCCTCCATGATAGTCATTCTCTCTTTCTTAAGCGTCTTTCTTTATCTTCCTCTTAGTTCTACCTCAACCAACCCTCGTCCTTGCAAATCTTTCAGCCGTCCTCCTTGTCCCTCTCACACTGCTTGCACGCTGCTCCACGATGCAACAAGGCCGTCGTTCTGTGCAACTGAGCTTCGCCAACAACTGCAACACGCAACTTCCGCATAACTCCGCCAGAGAGGGAGGGAGGGGAGGAAAGAAGAGGGTGGAGGGAGAGACAGAGAGAAAAAAAAAAGAGAGAGAAGAAAAGGAGAGGAAAGGAAGACAGAGACATAGATCAGTTAGTCATTTCATCATTTTGTATGCTAATGAACTCTTGCCCCAGCTAGACGATTTTCTTCATGCTGTGAGAGGGTTGAGGCGGTGGAGGGGTTTGTGCAGGCTGGCTATGCTCAAGCGCTAACAGGAAGCACTTTACCTTTGTTGGTCGTTGGGTAAGGTCTAGGTACGAATCTGCGACCTTGTTACGTACTGGTGGCATGCATACTGACCATACCTACAGGACACATACATACATACATACATACATATACACATACATACATACATACATACATACATAGACACATACATACATACATACATACATACATATACACATACATACATACATACATGCATGCATACATAAGTACATAAAGAGAAATAGACACACACCGGCATATATAGCCGAAAAATGAGACAGACAAACAGGTGCTGAGATATAGTCATTCACAGTCATTCTCTTCTTCCTACGTATTTTTATTTACGGATGGATAGATAAGATATAAACATACACACACACACATATATATATATATATATATATATATATATATATATATATATATATATAGGCAGACAGACTGACAGATGCAGGCTGAGGTAGAAAGACAGATAGCAAGTCAGACTGACAAATATATGTACACACACCTCGTACATACATACATACATACATACATACCGGTACATACATATATATACAGACAGAGACAGACAGATAGATAGACAAATTGAGGAAAACATGACAAATAAATAGACAGGTAGACAGAAATGGACAGAGTGACAGACAGACAGGCAGACAATGACAAGTATACAGTATAGTAACTAGACCGTAGTGTGGCCGGCTTGGGAGGCTCCGCAACACCTGTTTCTTCACATATAATTTTTTTCCCCCAGCACAGGACATGTTACCTGTGTCTTGTAAACTGACATATACCAGTACCATCCCGTAACAATATTCACAAGACACAAAGACCATGCCGGGAAACAATGCAAGTGTTATCGGTCAAAATTAATCAGTTAAAAAGTACATGTTAAGGAGCCTTGAAGGTGCACAAGGCCACTCCAGAGGTAAAATTACAAACAAACATACACACACACACACACACACACACACACACACACACACACACACACACACACACAGTGGCGGCCTCGCCACAAGGGCCTTTGGGCAGTGCCCCGCAGGCCAGTGCTGCTGCTCGCCAGTGGACCGATGCCCGGTGGCGTGTACAGTACTTACAGCTACGCGTTTTTCCATTTCCTCCACGATAACTGGACACAGACCTCTGAACGTCTCCAGCCAATATTTTTCGTCCATCAAGGCAGGAAGTGTTTAGTTTTTACAACCGTCAAGACAAAAAAATTTCCCTTGACTTCGAATCTCAGCTGTACCCCACGTCAGTACAGGTGGAAAGTGAATGAGACTAGACTGAGAGGAGACAGAGTGAGAAGGGGTGTATCGTCTCTATGATTCACAATACGATAAACGAGATTATTCATAGCTGGACACAGATAACAGAATGTCGAAAGAAGCTATATTAATTTCAGGATCTAGAAATCAGCCAAGATAAGAAACGATAAAAAAAAAAAAAAAAAAAAAAAAAAGATATGTGGGGTGTGCTACGTGGGAATGGTACGCTGACCAACAACAACAACTCCAGATGTTCGAATCGATTCCGATACAAAGACAGGGTAGAGTAAGCTAGCTGGGTATTCCTCTAGAACTTCAGATCTCTCCTCCTCTACCTTCCTCCTTCTCCATTCCCTATCTTCTCCCCCCCTCCCCCACCCCTCACATCATTTCCTATTATCTCTGCCCCTCTCCCCTCCCTCCTGCCTCTCTCCTATCCCTTCGCTTATCTCACTGCTGCTCTCCACCACCATCCCATCCTCCACTCCTTTCCCCCCCACCTTGTATTCCACCACCACCACTCCTCTCATTGCTTCTTGCCCCTCACCTTATCTCATTCTTATTTACTGTTCATCCTACATCTCTCCCCTCAGTCATTTTTCCAGCTCCCATTTCGTCCGTCACCCCCTACTTTTCTCCCCTTACCT
>NC_137014.1:29627767-29665267 GCF_032717465.1 Coenobita brevimanus | reverse complement strand
GATGATGATGATGATGATGATGATGATGATGGTGGTGGTGGTGGTGATAATGATGATGATGATGATGATGATGATGATGATGATGATGGTGGTGGTGGTGGTGATAATGTTATGATGATGATGATGATGATGGTGGTGGTGATAATGATGATGATCATGACCGTTGTGGTGGTGGTGGTGGTGGTGGTGGTGGTGGTGGTGGTGGTGGTGGTGGTGGTGGTGGTGGTGGTGGTGATGATGATGATGATGATGATGATGATGATGATGATGATGATGATGATAATGGTGGTGGTGGTGGTGGTGGTGGTTGTGAATGATGATGATTATGATGATGATGATGATGATACCCAATAACGCACAAACCTGCACTTTCAGCAAAATAAGGGAGTTGTATGTTTGGGAGATGGAGGTAATAAGCTGAGTGGGAGAGGGAAGGGGGAGGGGGATGAGGGGGGGGGAGGAGGAGGATGGTGGAGGGAGAGGAAAGGCGAGGGGAAGGGATGTATGGAGGGAGGAGAGAAAAGGGAAGTGAACGGGAGGTGAGGAAGAGGGAAGGGGAGGAAAGGGAAGGGAATTGAAGGGGAGGGGAGGGGAGGGGAGGGGAGGGGAGGGGAGGAGAGGAGACGAAAGGGGGGAAGGGTTCTAATTAGTGGCTGAGAGAGAGAGAGAGAGAGAGAGAGAGAGAGAGGGTAGGGTTATCACAGTGGAAAAATGGAAGGAAAATGGGGCTCTGAGAATTTCCGGGGCAGATGAAAAGGGGAGGAGAGAAGGCGGAAGGAAGGAGAGACAGAGGAGGGAGGGATGGTAACACGAAGGGGAAGAGAGGAGGGGAGGGACTGAGATGACACGGGAAGGAGGGATGGAGGAAGAGGAAGAGACTGGGGAGGGAGGGAGATGAGAGAGGGCAGGGAAAGAGAGGGAAATGTGTGTGTGTGTGTGTGTGTGTGTGTGTGTGTGTGTGTGTGTGTGTGTGTGTGTGTGTGTGTGTGTGTGTGTGTGTGTGTGTGTGTGTGAGAGAGAGAGAGAGAGAGAGAGAGAGAGAGAGAGAGAGAAGGGGGGGGAAGGAAGAGAGAGTGGAGACAGGAAGGAGGAAGGAAGGCAAAGAGAGAGAGAGAGAGAGAGAGAGGAAGGGAAGGAGGAGATGGTGGAGAGAGGAAGGAGGGAAGGCATGGGGTAATAAAAAGAGGAAAGGAAGGAGTAAGGAAGCAGGATGGGGGTGGATGTTATGGGGAAGTGAGAAGAGAGGGGGGGAGATACGGAAGGGTAAAAAGGGAAAGGGGAGAAGAAAAAGGAAGGTTGGAAAGGAGTGAAGAGGAGAGACCTGGAGAGGAGGGAGGTAAAAAGAGAAAGACAGAAGGGCAGAGAACACTGGAAAAGGGAGAAGGGAAAAAGATAGAGGGAAGGAGAAGGGACGGGAGAGACGGGGAAGAGTTCGAAAAGGAAGGGGAGGGGAAGTAATGAGAGTTGAAAGAAGAAGTGGAGGGGACCGAAGGGGGGCAGGGTAAAATGAGAAGGAAAAGGGGATAGGGAAAGTTGGGAATGGGAGAAGGTAATGAGATACGGGAGAGGGAAGGGGGGAGAAGGGAGAGGGACAGGGAAGGGCCGTAAAATGGAGAGGATGGGTGAAAGGGAAGGGCGAGATTGTGTTTCCTCAAAAATTTCTCCATGCTGTCAATTTTTCGCTCTTACAGCCTCCTCCTCCTCCACGTTTCCATCATCAACAATATCAAGAACATCCCACCGCTTTCTTCAGCAGCAATATCCTCGTCCTCTCACCATCATCGTCATCATCATCATCATCATCATCATCATTATTGTTTATTATTATTATTATTATTATTATTATTATTATCACCACCATCCCCATCACCAATTCATCATCCAAAGTAGCAGCGGCAGCAGCATCAAAACCAGCAACTTTCCTTCCACTCTCTCGTGTCACTCTCTCCCTCTTCTTGCTTTACTATCCTAAGAGGCCTAGTTGACAAATGAAAAATACAAAAGGTTCTTGCTCTAAGGGGGTGGCCGTCACGGGAGCAAGAAAGTGGCCAAAACACCCCTTCAGAGGACATCGATCTGCTACCCAGCACGCACACACACACACACACACACACACACACACACACACACACACACACACACACACACACACACACACTGACAAATCAAAACTCTACGCACACTGCCACCCCATACTTCATTCAAAGAAAACGATGCCGAAGAGTGACCAAAACACCCCTTCAGAGGCCATCAGTCTGACCCAAATTCTGGGATATCAACTAATGCATTATTAAGTCTGCAAAGCTTCCATAAAAAAGATTGTCAGAGCTGGGAGTCTTGCTACATACGTACATACCAACTCATCGCCAATAATCCACCTGATACCCTAGTTTCTGAGACGTGGTATTCTCTGTAAAGCAAGATTTCTCTATAGCGTCTCGAAAGAACCTCTAGCCCACGTTTGCTGTTACCTGTCCTCCTTTGTTCGACCTTGTACTCATTAATACTTTCTCTCATCTCCTCCTGTATTGCACTCCCACTCCCCATTATCCATTATCTCCTTCCATCTTCCCCTCCCCCTCCCCCCCCAACCCTGAAGTGTAAGGTGTGTGTGTGTAATCAAGTCAGTTTATAAGCAATATTACCTCTACACACACACACACACACACACACACACACACACACACACACACACACACACACACACACACAATATATATATATAGATAGATAGATAGATAGATAGATAGATAGATAGCCAATACATTAATACATTTCAGCACGTAATTTCACAGATGTACGCACTTATTCTCTCTCTCTCTCTCTCTCTCTCTCTCTCTCTCTCTCACGTACACACACACACACACACACACACACACACGATCCCAATTCGCACGAGCGCCCACATCCACACCCACCCACCCACACACACAAATAGGGCTCCCCCCCCCGACACACACGACAACCATCATCACTTACGTATGGGTACTGGTAATAACTTTTAGGTTACATGTACACATGCGTCCATCGCCACCCGCAGTCCCGCACACCACACTACACACACACACACACACACACACACACACACACACATATATATATATATATATATATATATATATATATATATCGTAAACAATTCCATTACGGTGTAGGCCTAGTAATTCCTTCTCTAAGCACTCACATACAAGCTACACATGCACTGAGTATACAATTAAAACGCACACGCACACACGCATACATTATTAAAGTACACACATGCGACCACTACAGCCCCGTAACACTTCTCACACACATAAATACTACGCACTGACAATTACAGGCGCGCGCGCACACACACACACACACACACACACGTATACTCTAAAACGCACATACACAGTACCTTTACACACCCATACACACACACAGGCCAGATCCGTTCATGTACACATTCAGACACGCACATGTACTCAGACACGCAGTAGGCATACCGTACACAATTCTACACACATACACAACAACTCTCTCCCTCTCTCTCTCTCTCTCTCTCTCTCTCATACATATTCACAGATGTACACCCACCCAAGGACCTCGTGTGTACATTTGCATATACACCTGCACAATTCAGGGTACTCCTAGTTTAGCCTTGTCACATTATTTCTCTCTCTCTCTCTCTCTCTCTCTCTCTCTCTCCGAATCTCATGTTCTTCAGACCTTCCTCCCTGTCTCCTTCCTTTCATTCTTTCTTCCTTCCTCCCTTCCTTTTTCTTTTCGTGTTCTCTTTCCTCCTTTCGTTCCTCTTCCTTCTCTTGCTTCTGTTTTTTCTTCCCTCCTTCCTTTCCTCCTCCAATTTTATTTCCCTCCTTAATTTCTCATTTCTTCTTTCCTTCTTTCTCTTTCTGCTCCATCCTCCTCCATTCCTTCCTTCCCCTTCGCCTTCCTGCTACATAATACTTCCTCTCCATTCCTTCCTTCCTCCTTCCCTCATCATCCTGCAACTCCTTTCATTCCCTCCTTCCTTCTTTCTCCTACTCCATCCTCCTCCATTCCTTTCTTCCTCCTTCGCCTCTCCGCTACGCCACACCTCTTCATTCCTTCCATCCTCCCTCATTCATCATCCTGTTCCTCCTCCTTTTCTTCCTTCCTTCCTTCGAGCCTCCTTCTTGGCGTGGCAGGTGTTGATGTGGTAGGCGACAGGTTAATTAAGGACAAGACACAGGTGACAAGCGTGTTCTCTTCACTACCAATAACGCACTTTAAACCACCGGGACGTGAAGCAGAGGAGAAACAGCCTACGCTACTTACTGAACCCCGGAATATGAACCCCTTAAAAATCTGAAACCCACTCCAACCCAATTTAAACCCCTGGGACGTGAAGCAGAGGAGAAACTTGCCGATGATGCCACACTTGCAGAACCCCAGGCGTCTGAAGTATTTTGAAACCTTCTGGAGCGCTCAGTTAGGTTCTAAGTAATGTATAATATAAACCTCAAGAATGTGAACACGTCTGAACCCACATCGAATGTCCACTGTCACCTCAACACATGACGTTAGCTGACTCAGAAAACTCAATCAATCTAATCTTCTAAGTAATTCAAAGGACCAAAAAAACTGCCTCTTTCGTGTGTGTGTGTGTGTGTGTGTGTGTGTGTGTGTGTGTGTGTGTGTGTGTGTGTGTGTGTGTGTGTGTGTGTACATACTTTTCAATAAAACACCAAAAAAAAAAAAAAAATGATGACCCTCCTAAGATCCATACAGTAATTATACGGAATAGGAGGCTTCGTGGCGATTTAGTATGTATATTACACCCTAACATTCTCTTCTATGTTATATCATTGTAGTAACGACATACTTTGCATCAGTAACACACACCATCATACTGAGGTGTAATGTGCAAAATAAATTGCTACGAAAGAGGTGTTAATCAAGCCTCCAAAGAAAACTTGGAAAATTAGCCTCTGGTCTTGCTGTCTCTCTCCTTTCTTTCTTTCATATTCAACTTCATCCCTTCCGTCCTGTCTTAATTTTATCTAAGATCGCTTTACCTCTGCCCTCCTCTCTGTTGACTTCCTTCTTCTGTCCTTTCCCCCTCCCCATGCCTATATTCCTTCCATTATTGCTTCCTCATCCTCTCATCACTTCCCTCTCCTCTTATCTCTCCTTACTTTCTCGTTTCCTCCATCCCCTCCCTCTTTCTTCCACCCTTCCTCTCCTCCCCATACCTTCCTTTCTTCCTTCCTTCTCCTCTCCCCTTACCGCCCCTCTCCTCCCTTTCGTCACGCTATACATAGACCTCCCCTTCTCTTACCCTCCTCCTCCCCTCCCTTGTCTATCCCTCCACCCTTACCACAAGTCACGCTATGTCTCCCTCCCCTGCCTCTCCCAGTCAGTCTCCTCTATACCTCCCCTGCCTCCCCCCTCCATCACCTTGTCTGTCTCCCTTAGTATACCGTACCTCCCCTGCCTCACTTTGTCTGTCTCCCCTATACCTCCCCTGTCTCCCCTCTACCTCTCCCAGTCAGTCTCTCCTACGCCTCCACCTGCCTCTCCCTCTTTCCTCACCTTCTCTGTCTCCTCTATACCTCCCCTGCCGCTTCCTCCTCTGCCTCATCCTGAATATGCTTCCCTTATGCCTCCCCTGCCTCACCTACTAAAAACTCTTCCCTCCCGCTCTCCCTCCATTCCATATGCCCTTCCCCTCCCTCTTCTTTCGTAACCTCCCTCTCCCCCTCTCCCTCCCTTGATCTGGCCATACATCATTCTCCATATTATCTGCCCTTCTCCTCCCCCATTCCCCTGCCCCTCTTATCCCCATGCCTATCTTTTCCCTCTCTCCCCGACCTATATTTCTTCCCAACTTATCTTACCTCCCCTCCATATCTCTCCCATCCCCTTCCTTCCCTGCCTGTCTCTCCTTCTCTTCCTTCCCTGCCTGTCTCTCCTTCTCTTCCTTCCCTGTCTTTCATCCTTCCCTTCCTTTCTATCCTTCTTCCCCTTCCCTTCCCCCATTCTCTTCTCCCCCTTCCCTAATTCTCTCCCTCCTGTTCCTCCCTTCCTTATCTCTCCTCTTCCATATCTCTCCTTCATCTCTTCCCCATTTCTTCCCATTCAGTCCTCCTCTCCTTGTCATTCTCCCTTTGCTTCCTTCCCTCACTGTCTTTCCTCCTTCCTTTCCTCCCTTCCATTTTCACCTTCGCTATCTCTCCCCCTGCCCTGTCTCCCCTCTCTATCTCTACCCTTTCAGTCCACCTCTCCTTGTCTCTTTCCATTCAGTCCTCTCCTCCATATCTCTCCCCCTTTCCCTTCCTTCCCTCCCTATCTCTCCCCCTTCTTCCCAGCTTATCTCCCCTTCTCTTCCCCCTTCCTATTTCTCCACTTCTCTTCCTCCCTTTCCAATCTCTCCCTCTCCATCTTCCCCTTTCTATCTCTCCCCCTTCTCTTCCGCCCCTCATCTCTCCATCTCCCCTCCTCTTTCCATCTCTCCTCCTTCCCTTCCTCCCCTCCCCTCTCCATCTCTCCCCTTCCCTTCCTCCCTTCTTCCTCTCCCATCCACACCTCCCCTGCTCCGTCTCTGGATCAAGCCATCTAAACCACTATACACTCCCCCTTATATCCCCTTCACCTCCCTCTTCCCCACCCACACCCTCCCCCTCCTCCTCCACTACCTCTTTTTCCTTTTTCAAGCCATATTTCTTAATCTTCTCTCTCTCTCTCCCCTCCCCCCCCTCTCTCTCTCTCTCTCTCTCACACACACACACACACACACACACAAACAAACACACACACACACACACACAAACACACACACACACACACACAAAAGACTCCCCCCTAGGCCTACTCCAACTCGTCCCCCACACCCTAACCCTCACCCCATCCCCACCTCCCCACTCCCCTACTCCCTCCTGCTCCCTTGTCCCCCCCACTGAGAGTACTTTTCAAAAACAATGGTTCTACCCCACGCAATGGTTCTCTCTCTCTCTCTCTCTCTCTCACACACACACACACACACACACACACACACACACACACACACACACACACACACACTCACACACACACACACACACACGCAAACCAAATAGTGCTACATCTCCTTTATTGGCCATCCCTCTTCTCCCCTCCCTCCATACCTCTCATTTATCTCATTTACCTGCCCTCCCCTTCCCTCCCTCGTCTTGTCTCTTGTCCTTCTCCTCTCACCTCATCTAAACTCCTCTCCTCTCCCCTCCCTTTTTCTTCCCTTCCCTTTCCTTCCTTTTCTTTCCCTTTCCTTTAACTTCGTTCCCTTGTTTTTTCTTCTTTTCTTCTCTCTTCTCTCTTGTGCTGTCCTGTCCTGCCTTGCACTTTCCATTCCTTTCCTCTTTGTTTCTTTCCCTTCCCTCGGCCCTCCTACATCATCCCTTCCACTCTCACGCTTCTCTCTCCCTCCCTCACCTTCCCTCACACTTCCCCTTCCCCTCCCTTTAACGGGGTCCAAACATGGCAAATGGATTAAAATGGAAAATCACAGTGGTAAAATCTGGAAGTAAAATTGAATAAATATATAAAACAAAAGCAATCCGAGATTGCAAACCTCCGCCAAGGCTCACTGTGTGTTGAATGCAGTGCCGACACTAGCAATCTATTTTTTGTTTTTTTCAAGAGCAATGCTTATGTCCTAATTTCAGATGTTTTCGATACAACAGCGATGAGTTCTGTAACTTGCTGCAGTGTGTACAGGCAGACAAACAAATATAAAAACAAGGCAGCTCGGTTTCTTCATCTTGCCATTACACCTAAAAGCAATATTCCCATGATTTTTGACCCTCATAATATGGTTCCTTGACCATCAAAACCTACCCCCTGCATTTGATTCACACTGAAATCATTATTAGTTTGAAGGTTACTCAGGAAAAACGATATTTCACTAATGGCGGTTTTCTTTAGGATCTAGCACAGTAACTGTTGAAGATATGGTACGTCAAGTCCGTTGACACCCTACCGAATCAACAGAGATGCAGCTACAATATAACATTGGCTGCAAGTCTGAAGCATTATTTGTCACCTCACAGTAGTGAATTTGCCGGGAGCCCTATATATTGTAACATTCTGGATCACCAGATCCGGAATGTTTCCTGAATCCACATCAGACATGGGTCTGTAGTAGATCTTATGGAGATGTTATCTTGTAATTTTTGTACAAGCATTGTAAGCATTATTTATCGAGTTTGGAATAAAAATGTTGAAATTGATACTATTCCGCAATGGTAATGAATCTTTTAAAAAATTCATGGATCCAGATGATGATCCGGATCACCACCAAAATCTAATGGTTTGTTCCTTGGGTCATACCCGATCCCCACTAATAATTTCAGGGAAATCCGTTCATAACTTTTTGAGTAACCCTGCTAACAGACAAACATAAAAACACACCAACGCCGGGAAAAACATAACCTCCTTGGCGGAGGTAATGAATACCAGTACAGACAGTATATATGTGGGTATATATATGTGCGTATACGTACTGTATATGTACGTATATACATATATACGAGGAGAGAGAGAGAGAGAGAGAGAGAGAGAGAGACCTATCTACAAAGCAAATCAACCTCTAGAATCCATTTATCTTTTTATGCACCATCAGATGACTTAATCCCAAAAGGGTTGCTAACAACTGCAGAATATAAACCAAACAATTATTTAGGAACCATAATCATCATCATCACCATCATCATTATAATCACAAACATCATCTTCCTGTCTTTTTTTACAACCTATGGATGGGGTGAGGCAGAAACCAGAAAAACACGGAAGGAGAGGGCACGAAACGGTGAGAATTACCAACAACATAACATGTAATAGGATACTAAGCCAGCAGAGTACAATGGTAGTAGCGACATCTAATCAAAGTTGTATTTAAGAGGCAAAACACTGGAATATAAATCAGGGAACGCATCCTGACGCTGTGCAATTCCCCAGTACCGCCCAACATGAAGTATGAGAGTCAGTTCTGGTCGCTATGTTAAAAAAAAAATAAATAAATAAAGGAATAAAACAGGACTTCCTTTGCAATTTTTCCTCTGTAACAAAATTCTTCCCCTCCCCTACATCCTCACATCTTTTCCATCCCCCATCCTATCCTCCCTTCTCTTCCCCTCATCCTTCCTTACTTTCTCTTCCCTGCCCCTGCTTCTCCATTCATTTCCTCTTCCCTCCCTCTTCTCTCTCCTCCCTTCCATTCCTTTCTCACTCTCCCTCTTCCCTCCCCTCTCTTCCTCTCTCACCCTCATCTTTCCTTCCCCTACCACCGCCTGCATTCACTAATTCTATAACCATCCCCTTCATCATTCTCCCCTCGTCTCCCCTCTTTATCCCTCCCCTCCTCTCCCTTCCCTCACCATTCCTCCCCCTCCTTCACCGTCCCCTCCTCCCCTCTTCACTGCGTTCCTCCTGCCTTCGCTCGTTATTGCTCTCCTTCCCTCTCCCTTTTTTATCTTTCCTTTCCTCTCCCCTCTCAACCCCTTTCACATCCTCCTTTCTTTACTGTTCTCCCATTCCCTCTCTCTCCCCTCTTTATTGCTCTTTTCCACTCTCCCCTAGTCGTTGCTCTTTTCTCCTCTCCCCAATTTTTATCTCCCATGTCCTCCCCTATCTATCTTTTCCCTCCTCTCCCCTCTCCCATTTTTTATCTTTCTTCTCCTCTTCCCTCTTTTTACTTCATCTCTCCTCCGCTCTCCCCTCCTCCCCCTCTCTCTCTCCACTCCACTTTTCCACCTCACTCCTCCCCCACCTCACTCCTCCCCACATCAACTGGCTCTTCTCTCGTTTTCTCCCCTACTTTACCCCTCATTCCCTTCTCTCATCCTCAAATCCTCCACTTTTGTCTGTCTGCCTATCTGTCTGTCTGTCTGTCTGTCTCTCTCTCTCTCTCTCTCTCAAATATCCCCATAGCACTAAGATTTTTCCCCTTTCCCTTCCCTCCTTAACTCTCCTCTCCCCTCCGGTCCCCTCCCCTACCCTCTCCTCCCCTTCCCTCCTCCCCTACCCTCCCCTCCCTTCCCCTTAAGTAATTCCCTTTTATCCCCTACTGATCGTCCTCTCATCCTCTTTGAATGTGGGGAGGGGAAAAGGGGAAGGGGAAGTGAGAGGGGAGGAGGAAGGAGAGAAAGAGAAGGGAAGGAAGGAAGGAGAGGAAGAGAGAGGAGGGAAGGAGGGAGAGGAAGAGAGAGAAGGGAAGGAAGGAGAGGAAGAGAGAGGAGGGAAGGAAGGCGAGGAAGAGAGAGGGAGGAGGGAAGGAAGGAGAGGAAGCAAGAGATGAGAGGAAGAGAGAGGAAGGGAGGAAGGAAGAAAGAGGAGGGAAGGAAGGAGAGGAAGAGAGAAGAGGGAGGGTAGGAGAGGAAGAGAGAGGAGGGAAAGAAGGAAAGGAAGAGAGAGGAGGGAAGGAAGGAGAGGAAGAGAGAGGAGGGATGGAAGGAGAGGAAGAGCGAGGAGGGAAGCAAGGAGAGGAAGAGAGAGGAGGGAAGGAAGGAGAGGAAGAGATAGGAGGGGAGGAAGGATAGAAGAGAGGAGGAGAGGATGGAGAGGAAGAGAGAGAAGGGAAGGAAAGAGAGGAAGTGAGAAGAGGGAAGGGAGGAGAGGAAGAGAGAGGAGGGAAGGAAGGAGAGGAAGAGAGAGGAGAGAAGGAAGGAGAGAAGAGAGGATGGAGAGGAAGAGAGAGGAGGGAAGGAAGGAGAGGAAGAGAGAAGAGGGAAGGGAGGAGAGGAAGAGAGAAGAGGGAAGGAAGGAGAGGAAGAGAGAAGAGGGAAGGAAGGAGAGGAAGAGAGGGAGGGGGACAAGGAGGAAGATGGATGAGGTAGGGGAGGACAGGAGGATGATAAAGAAATATAGGAAGGTAGAAGCAGAGAAGGAGGGGAAAATGAGAAACTATGAACGTACGAACGAGGGGACAATAAGAGGAGGAAGAGAAGAAGAGGAGGAGGAAGAGGGAAAACAGTGTGCATATGAAAGGAAGAGACGGAAGGTAAAATGAGGAAGATAATGAGAAAAGAGAAGAAAGTGAAAGAAAAGGGAGGGAAAGAGAACGTGAGGAACGAAGAGAGAAAAGAAAAGAAGAAGAAGAAGTAGAAGAACAAGAAGAAAGATTACACAGGATTACACAGGAAAGCAAACAGCAACAGACCTTATGGTCCTTTCGAGGCTGCTTGTTAGAGAAAACTATGACTACAAGATCTAACTCTACATGCTGAAGGATAAGGATAGTAAAGCAAGAAGGCTCCCCCCACCACCAAACCCTCCAGGAAAAAGTGAGAAAAACCACCATGCAGCATGGAAAAACTGACATGGAAATTTTATAGGAAACATTGAAATGGAAAAGTCACATTTTATAATACTTTATCTATAAGCTACCCGATAGAGTAACCTGAAAGAGAAAGTAAACAAATAAAATAATAGTTATGGCATGACATTATAAACCGGTACATTGAGTTAATGGGAAGTCTGTGGACATAACGTGGAAGCTACACACTGCACAGTGTGGATGTTTAGGGGTGGTGCGGCAGCCTTGCCTGGCGCTTTTAAGGTAGGCAGCAGTCAATCAGGCAATAGCTCCGTTTGCTCCACTGAGACAAGGAACTCTCCCATGTGGGACAAGTACACAAGTTTCATCATGAAGCAGTGACCCCTGGTACATTAAAAAAATCCCGATGGTGGTCACTTGACTAACAGGGACCCTCAGTGATCCACAGCCCATCACAGGTCGAAAGTAAGAGTAGTGACCGTTAACTCAGGGTTATCTGTGCAGATCCTAATCTGTGCTTATATTGCTTTCTTTGCATTGGGGAGATTGAAAAATATATAAGACAGGTGTCTTAGATAAAAGGGGACTGCACAGTGCACAGTGTGGATGTGCAATGCACAGAGTGGATGTTTAGGGGTGGTGCAGCAACCTTCCCTGGCGCTTTTTAGGTAGGCAGCAGTCAATCAGGCAATAGCTCCGTTCACTCCACTGAGACAAGGAACACTCCCATGTGGGACAGTACACAAGTTTCATCCTGAAGCAGTGACCCCTGGTACATTAAAATCCCGATGGTGGTCACTTGACTAACAGGGACCCTCAGTGATCCACATCCCATCACAGGTCGAAAGTAAAAGTAATGACCGTTAACTCAGGGTTATCTGTGCAGATCCTAATCTGTGCTTATATTGCTTTCTTTGCATTGGGGAGATTGAAAAGTATATAGGACGAGTGTCTTAGATAAAAGGGGACTGCACAGTGCACAGTGTGGATGTGCAATGCACAGAGTGGATGTTTAGGGGTGGTGCGGCAACCTTCCCTGGCGCTTTTTAGGTAGGCAGCAGTCAATCAGGCAATAGCTCCGTTCACTCCACTGAGACAAGGAACTCTCCCATGTGGGACAGTACACAAGTTTCATCCTGAAGCAGTGACCCCTGGTACATTAAAAAAAATCCCGATGGTGGTCACTTGACTAACAGGGACCCTCAGTGATCCACATCTCATCACAGGTCGAGAGTAAGAGTAGTGACCGTTAACTCAGGGTTATCTGTGCAGATCCTGATCTGTGCTTACTGCATATTACCTCATTTGCTTTGGGTAAATCGAAAAACGTATAATGACGTGACGTGACGCTATGTTAAGTTTACGGGGTGTCCTGTAGACACGAGGGGACTGCACAGTGTGGATGTTTAGGGGTGGTGCGGCAACCTTGCCTGGCGCTTTTAAGGTAGGCAGCAGTCAATCAGGCCCTAGCTCCGTTCACTCCACTGAGACAGGGAACTCTCCCATATGGGACAAGTACACAAGTTTCATCCTGAAGCAGTGACCCCTGGTACATTAAAAAAATCCCGATGGTGGTCACTTGACTAACATGGACCCTCAGTGATCCACAGCCCATCACAGGTCGAAAGTAAGAGTAGTGACCGTTAACTCAGGGTTATCTGTGCAGATCCTAATCTGTGCTTATATTGCTTTGTTTGCACTGAATAAATTGAAAATGTATAATATCGTGACGCAACACTATGTACGGGTACATTGTTTACGGGGTGTCTTGTAGACAAAAGGGGCATGAACTTACATGTACCGTAGCTATAAAAGCAAGTTATTCGGACAGAAAAAGAGTCAGCTGAGGATTCTCGTGCAAATACTTGTCTAATTTGTTTCTGAATGTCTCAATTGAGATACTGTTCACGGTATCTGAGGGTAATCTGTTCCAGATATTTACAACTCTATTAAAGAAGAAGTATTTTGCTTCGTGGGATTGGAATCGCTTTCCCATGATTTTCCAGCCATTACTTCTGGTTTGACTCGACCGGTCTATATCAAAATATTTATTCTTGTCTAAGTTGTCATATCCCTTCATGATTTTGAAAACTTCAGTAAGGTCCCCTCTTAACCTGCGCTTCGTTAGGCTAAATAATTTAAGTACTTCAAGGTGTTCCTCATATGGTTTGTTTCTAAGTCGTGGTATCATGTTTGTGATTCTTCGCTGAATTTTCTCTAATTTTTCAATGTCCTTTCTGTTGTATGAAGACCAGAAGGAGGAGGAGGAGGAGGAGGAGGAGGAGGAGGAGGAGGAGGAGAAGAAGAAGAAGAAGAAGAAGAAGAAGAAGAAAATGTAAGGAAGAGAAGAGCAGGGAAAAAATGAGAAGAGGAGGAGGAGGGAGAGGAGTGAAGAAGGGGAAAGGACTGAGACAGAGATGGGACGAGGAAAGAAGAGGGGGAAGAGGAAGAAGAGTATGTATGCAGGGAAGAGGAAAGGAAGGGAAAAGATGGGGAAGCATGAGGCAGGAAGGGAAGGGAGAAACGGCAGAAAAGGGAGGAATGTATAGGGTAAGTGGATGGAAAGGAGACAGAAAGGGGGAGGGGACGGGGGGAGGAGAGGGGGAGAGAGGGAAGAGAAGGGAGGAGAGGGGAGAAGGGTTTAAGCCAAGGGGAAATTGAAATGTGACCCCTCTTGGCATATTACCTTACACCTACACCATAACTCGTGTGTGTGTGTGTGTGTGTGTGTGTGTGTGTGTGTGTGTGTGTGTGTGTGTGTGTGTGTGTGTGTGTGTATGTAAACTTGCAAGTCATCATGGTGGTGCTCTGTGGGTGGGGTGTTGGATGGTATGGGTGGGTGGGCGAGGTGGGGGAGCGGATGGACAGATAGGGTGGACAGGGTGGGTGGGTAGGTCCATGTGGGAAAACAGGAGAATATACCCCTGAGGAAATGTGCCTAAGAAGGGGCATAGGTTCAACAGATAAAAATAGATCTATATGTGCAGATTCGATGCCTGCTCAAGTGGACAACATAGGTCCGAAAACGAGAAAAGTCAGTGAGAAAGACAGGTCCATGGAGAAAACAGGTCCAAGGGTAAAAAATGGATCTATGGCGAAAAAACAAGTCCATATGGAAACTATGTCTATGAGCAAAATTAGGTTCATGGGGATATCAAGTTCAAGGTGAAAAACAGGTAGATGGGGGAAAATTTGTCAAGGCGGGTACTTGTCTGTGGGGAGAAACAGATGGGTGAGGTTGGCACGTAGGGGGTGTGGCCTGAAACGGGTTTATGTGCTAGTTAAACCCAAGGGAACAAGGAAGAGTGGTACAGTATTAACACAGCCCAACTCAACCACGACTACTGACTAAAGATGCAGAACTTGGTCAGTGGTGGTCATAACGACGACGACGACGACGACGATGATGATCATGACAACGACAGCAATGGTAATGATGGTGACGATGATCGTGATGATGATAATGACTACAAAGACAACGATGATGATGACAGCATGATGACGATGACGATAACCATGACCATGACGACGTCAACGACAACAACGACGATGACGATGATGATGATGATGATGATGATGATGATGATGACCATGACCATGATGACGTCAACGACAATAACAACGACGATGACGACAATGATGATGATGATAACTGCAGTGGTGGTGATGGTGGTGGTGGTGACGGCTGGGGTGGGTGTACTGGAATTGATGTGTAGAGTGTGAGTGTGACCACAGCATCTGCCTCCCTGCCTAACTAACTTTAATGTTAAAGGGGCAGGCAGGCAGGTAGGCAGGACGAGGCATGGGGCGGGGCAGTGGGTGGCATGGGAGGACAGGGTAGGGGAGAAGGAGGGAAATGTGGAGGGAAAAGTGGGGGAGTGGAACAGGAGTGGGGAGGAAGGGCAGGTAAGTACGGCAGGGGATGGGAGAGAAGTAGGGAGGAAGGGAGGGAGAGAAGGGGTAGGCAGGGTAGGTAAGGATGGGTGTTAGGGTAGGTGAGGAGTGGGTGGAAGGGGGCAGGTGAGGTGGGGTAAGGCAGGTGAGGTGGGGTAAGGCAGGTGAAGTGGAGGTGAGGGGTTGACACATGATACTACCTACAGAGGAATGGCGCCGCTTCACCCTTCCCTCATAGGCTGCTCCATCTCCCCTCACATCACAACCAGCCCTACGTGTGGTGTGAGAGGCTGACGTGGGGGTGTTGGGAGTGGTGTGAGAGAGCAATGAGTGATGTGGGGTGGTGTGAGAGAGCAATGAGTGATGTGGGGGTGGTGTGAGAGAGCAATGAGTGATGTGGGGTGGTGTGAGAGAGCAATGAGTGATGTGGGGGTGGTGTGAGAGACCAATGAGTGATGTGGGGGTGGTGTGAGAGAGCAATAAGTGATGTGGGGGTGGTGTGAGAGAGCAATAAGCGGTGTGAAGATGATATGAGTGATGTGGGAGAGTAATGAGTGGTATGGAGGTAGTGGGAGAGATGTGAGAGAGCAATGAGTGCTATGTGTGAGGTGGGAGTCATGTGCAAGAGCAATGAGTGGTGTGGCGGTAGTGTGAGAGAGCAGTGTGAGGTGTGGGGGTGGTGCGAGAGAACACTGAGTTGCGTGGGGGTGGTGGGAGTGGTATGAGAGATCAGTGAGTGGTTTGAAAGTGATGGGGGTGGTATGGGAGAGCAGTGAGTGGTATGGGGGTGGTGGGAGTGGTATGAGAGAGGAATGAGTGGTGTGGAGGTGGTGGGGATGGTGTGCGAGAGAAATGATTTGGTGTAGGGGTGGTGGGAGTGGTGTGAGAGAGAAATGAATGGTGTAGGGATGGTGGGAGTGGTGTGAGAGAGAAATGAATGGTGTGGGGGTGGTGTGAGAAAGAAATGAATGGTGTGGGGGTGGTGGGAATGGTGTGAGAGAGAAATAACTGGTGTGGGTTAGTGAGGATGGTATGAGAGTGAAATGACTGATATGGGAGTGGTGAGAGTGGTGTGAAAGAGCAATGAGTGGTGTGAGAGCCATGAGTGGTGTGGGGGTTGTGTGAGAGCGCAGTGAGTGGAGTGGGAGTGGTGGGAGTGATGTGAGTGGATACGAGTTCACAGGAAGTGGAGAAAACAGGTCTATTGTTCCATAATGAGAGGGACTGGTGTGAGGTAAAAAAAAAAAAAAAAAAAAAAAAAAAAAAAAAGAGGTATGGTGGGAGTGGTGTGTGGTGTAAAAGTGGTGTGGAGGGGGTATGTTGTGTGTATGGGTAAGGAAGGTAGGGTGAGAGTTGAGTGTGACTAGTGGGGGAGAGCAGAGAGTGGTGTGGAAGTGGCGTGAGGAGTGTGGGAATGGTGTGTGAAAACAGCGACTGAGTGGGGAGGCATGCCTAATGAGAGGTGTTACGGAGTAGGGCGTTCTGAAGGGTGGTGTGGAAGTGGTGTGAGTGGTATAGGGCTGGTTTGGTTGTGTGGTGTGGATGGAGAAGGGAGGGAGCGTGTGAAGCAACTATATCATGTACGAAGTTACTACACATATTTTATTTTTCCTTGTGGTTACCCTCACTTTTTAAATATTTTTTCTAGCTGACTAGGAAATAGGGTTGTGATGATCCTGATGCCATGTGAGCTTGTGTTTCGTTGCGTGTGTGTGTGTGTGTGTGTGTGTGTGTGTGTGTGTGTGTGTGTGTGTGTGTGTGTGTGTGTGTGTTGGATGATTTTTATAAGAGACTGACGGATGAAAAGAATCTCTCTCTCTCTCTCTCTCTCTCTCTCTCCATACTGTATGCCATTTAGTTTCCAGTTATTGCTTTGGGCTCCCGTAGCCTAACTGACGTGCACTAACCTTGAAGCGAGGACAAAAAAATCGTGCCATTCCTCCATTCCTTGCCGCCTCCCCTCCCTGTCCCCCTAACCACTCAGCTGACACAAGGACAGACTGGGCACTGTCGGACACGCAGACATACACACTTGTAATTCTCACCTCTTGTGGGGGTGGGGATGTGGTGTGGGGTATAAGTAGGGTCAAATTTGACAACAGTGTGACGCTAACAACAAGTAGCCTAACACACCGCTGTTGTTGACGTTCTTGTTGAACATTGCTGTTGTTGCTCTCGCCCGGCTTGTCTGGCCGATGCCCATTCATCACAAGCAAGCTGTCTTCCTGCGGCAGACAGCGCCTTGCCAGGGTCGGAACAGGTCCTTCCACACGGCGAGGTACAGGGAAAATGGAGGAGGAATAGACCCCAAGAGAATAAGTTATTGTGCAGAGGAGATAAGTATGAGTGGTAGTCTTAGCCCGGTCTTTGAATGTTTGGTAAATGTGGTTGAGTTCCCCGCCTGGGAGTGTAGTGCAAGGCCAGCTACCTATCCTTGGCCCTTTGTTACTCCCATAGTAGCTAGTACCTCTAGGGACGATGGCAATCATCCACCTACTACCTTTCTGGCAGAATAATGGCTGATACACCTTGCCCATGTCACTCAGTAAACTATATATAAAAGCTATTATTTCTTTCACCTACTACCCATCTTGACACCTTTCTCTTCTCCTTTCTAACCACCATAAAAAAAAAAAAAGGGAAATAAACGAATAAATTGACATAAGTAAAACGGAAGGGCATGGTAATGCGGTGCCTCGGTCGGTTTAGCACTGGCCTTACATTCAGGAAAGAGTGAGTTTGAGGAGTGAACCCTCACAAGCTAACGCCTGTGTGTGTGTGTGTGTGTGTGTGTGTGTGTGTGTGTGTGTGTGTGTGTGTGTGTGTGTGTGTGGCGCGTTGGGCTATGCACGAGTCTCAAGATACAAAAACAACAAATTCCTCTCTAAGAATACCAACCCTTTACCCCCACCTCTCTCTCTCTCTCTCTCTCTCTTACCTTCTTTCAAACACCCGACTCCCAATCAATTTCCTCGCATTGACAGTCTCTCACCTGGGGGAAAAAAAAAAATCATTACAAAAAACACTCCCAAAACCCACTTCAGTCCTATAAACAAAATAAAGCCTAAGTGTTTTCTTGTGTATCCTGTAAATATAAATCACAGTTCCGACCGACTGGCCTATTTGATCCTAAGTTTGTTTGTGAATCCCATCCTAAGTCTCCTCCATCGTAGTACCCCGGTTTCCTTCTGTCTTTGCCGCTACCAGAGGAGTGTAGGCCTACCCAGATTAAGAAGTGTCCCTAAGTAGTGGAAGGTGTTGATAAAAGCCATAAATAATTCAAAGTCTCTCCAAAGCTGAGTACAAATGTCTGGTGAAAGAAACAGTAAAATAAGAAAAGACGTCACGGAATTAAGTGATTAAACTCAAGAACGCTTCAAAATAAGGAAAAAGAATGCTTAACATCCTGCCTGCTGACTACACGAAGGACATGAAAAGGCAGATAATTATTTTTTCATTACTGCCAGACAATTACCAAGTTGTTTCTAAGGCCCCCCCCCCCAACACCCCCCGCGTGCCCAGTGCGGCCGCCTCACCACCACAAGGCCTCAGGTTACGCTGCTCAGACACACTTAACCCTCTGTCGCCGACGTGGGTGACATTATACACCTTGCGTCTTACTCCGCTTCTCTCTCTCTCACACACACACACACACACACACACACAGGAACAAGAGCGTAAACACACACACACACACACACACACACACACACGAACAAGAGTGTAAAAAACACACACATACACACACACATACTGTACACACACACACACACACACACACACACACACACACACACACACACACACAGGATCATGAGTGCAAACACACACACACACACACACACACACACGAACAAGAGTGTAAAAAACACACATACACACACACATACTGTACACACACACACACACACACACACACACACACACACACACACACACACAGGATCATGAGTGCAAACACACACACACACAGGATCATGAGTGCAAACACACACACACACACACACACACACACAAAGGATCATGAGTGCAAACACACACGCACAGACACAGACAGACACAGACACTCACACACACACAAAGGATCATGAGTGCAAACACACACACACACACACACACACACACACACACACACACACACGTGTAAACAGACAGACAAACAGACACAGAAATTGAGCCATCAACCCTTATTATTGTGGAGAGGAGGGGAGGGGGAAAGGGAGTGGCAGGGGGAGGGGGTAGGGTGGGGGAGGGGATGGGGATGGGGGTTGGGGTGAGGGCGGTGGTGGGAGTGGGGGGAAAGGTGAAGGTCAGGGCAGAGAGGAGGGGAGAGGAGGGGAGGGAGAGAAAGAAAATTGAGAAGGGAGAGGAGATGGGAGGGGAAAAGAGGAGGGGAGGGAAAGGGATGGGGACGGGAAGGGTGGGGAAGGAAAAGGATGGCAAGGGGGAAGGGTAGGGAGGGGAAGGGAAGGGAGGGAAGAAGATGAAGGGAAAATAGAGAGAAAGGGCGGAGTTGAAAGAATGAAGAGGAAGGGTAGAGGTGAAAGCGAGGAAGGGAAATGTGGCGGAAGAGAGGGCACACACACCACAAAGCCAGCCAGGAGACAGGGCGTGTGTGCTGGGCAATCCCCAGGCCCTGTGTTCCCCCTTACTATTTTTTAATCAGTCCACACCCCGCTGACCGGGCTAATGTATGGCCCGGCCTGCACTATATGTGCAGGAAATCTGTAAACGAATAAACGAACGGATGAGAGGGACACATGGGAAGGGAGAGATGGGGTGAAAGAGGGAAGGTAAAGGGAGAATAGATGGAAGGAGGGGAGAGGGGTGGGGTATAGCCGAGCGAAAAGAAGAGGGAATGGGAGAAAGTTGGGGGGGAGGGGGAGGAAGGAAAGATCGGGAAAGGAGTAGAAGTGAAGAGGGTAGGGGAGGAGATGAGTGGGAAAAGGAAGAGGGAGAGAGAGGGGGGAGGAGAGTAAATGGGTACGGTAGGGAGACGAAAGGGGAGATAATAAGGCTCAAAGATACTAAAAAGGGGTAGGGGAGAAGGGGTGGATGAAGGGGAATGAAGGGGGAAGAAGAGAGCGGGTGGAAAAAAAGGTGAACAGAGGAAGGGGAGAAAGGGAAGGAATGGCATGGGAAGGGGAGAGGAGAAGGGTGAATGAGAAGAGAGGAATACGAAGGGAGGGTAAAATCGTGGCTGTGGGGAGAGGGGAGAAGAAAGGAGAGGGGGATGAAGGGGAAGAGGGGAGAGGACAGGAGAGGGGGATGAAGGGGAAGAGGGGAGGTGTATGGGCAGGGGAGGGGGTGAAAGAGGAGATGGGTGAGGAGAGAGATAATGATGATAACACAGGGAATAAGAGGAATGATAGCAAATTACTTCGTGTGTGTGTGTGTGTGTGTGTGAGAAAGAGAGAGAGAGAGAGAGAGAGAGAGAGAGCAAAGCGATGGCACTAGGTACACATATATAGGCTACGCACGAGTGACACTGCCTATAGCCTATTTAGATTGCATGTATAGTACGTACATTGAGATAAATAGGCCTACACATAAATGCACGATTCTACACACACACACACACACACACACACACACACACACACGCCATAAGCATAAAGCCTACAAGCACAAAGTTCAGCCGTACTGTACATCCTCTACACGCACACAAACACTTACATAATACACTCACACACGTCAACCATGCACACTGGTACAAACGAGCCATAAACATACACATACCCATGACGTAATACATACACACGCACACTTACATAAATACTAACACACGCACAACCAAACTCTCTGTCTGTCTGTCTGTCTGTCTCTCTCACACTCTCTCTCTCTCTCTCTCTCTCTCTCACACACACACACACACACACACACACACACACACACACACACACACACGATACAGCCTTCATTAACCCCTTCACTTCAAGATCTTCCACAGGTGAATAAAACATCTGATAGAAGTGATTAAAAAAAGAAAAGTCGCCGGATGGAAGGTGTTAAACTGGTGAGTGGAAGGGAGCCTCCTAAAAAACGTGCCAATGACTCAAAACCGGCTGAACCTGACTACACAGATACCACCGCTACTGGTTGTGATAAGGTTCTGTATACATACACTGAAAAACACATACAGTTCGCTACAACATGGGAAATCATGTGATATGTACAGGGTAAATTATCTACTGGTTAACCTGATGCACAAGACAGGAAGCTTTTGACAATTAAGGTAGTCTAGAAAAAAGAAAATACTTAGGCTAAACCGACATACATATCATGGTAAAACATGGCAAGTCTACGTAATATACAGTACCGGGTACCTGATAACGCAACTACACTCAGGCAAAATTAATCTCTTCAACTCGATGGTATCTTTATGTCATTCAGCTTTAGATATGCAATACTTTATTTCGAACAGGTGGCGACTGATACAGCCTTTATTAACCCCTTCCCTACCACTGCATTCTCCTCAGCTGAATAAAACCATCTGGCAGCAACAAAGACGAAGCAACAAAGGACGTCACCTGGGTGGAGCTGGAGTGTTGAACTTTTGAACTTTTCGGTCATTTCTCAACCCATCTTTTATCTTCAAGGCCACTGCTTTGTATCCTTGTCTACCACATGCCATTCGTTTTTATATTTCCTTCCCTCCCTTTTTTCTCTCCATCTACTTCTATTTTCTCTCTTTCCTTCGCTACCTCCCCTCTTGTTTTCCTACTTAAATCCATTCACCCCATTCTCTTCCTCCTTCCTCACATGCTCCACTCTTTCACCCTTCTTTCTCTCCTTCCCTCCATCCCCACACTCTTTTCCCTTTTCCTTCTCCTTATTTACCTCCTTCCCTCCCTCCATCCCTCTTCTCTCTTTCCCTTCTCCTTATGTCACTCTCTCTCCGCTCCTCTTCTATCCTACTTCCCCTTCCTCTCCCTCGTTCCCTTCATCCACCCTCTCCTCCTCCTCCTTCCCATCTGCCTTCTTCTCTTCCCTCTTCCCTCCATGCTCCACGCTTTCAACTTCTCTGCTCCTTCCTTCTCTCCCTCTTTTTCTCCCTCTACCCCTCTTCCCTCTCTCCCTCCCTCCCTCCCTCCCCCATAGTAAGCCGGTTAAACTCCAATCAACGAATACCTGTTTAAAAATTTAATTTCTCTCTCTCTCTCTCTCTCTCTCTCTCTCGCATTCTACTTTTCACTGCTTTTCTCCCCCTTCAACCTTGTCTTTGGCGGGCAGAACAGTTACGTCAGTCATAAGCTACACCATAATAAACAGCCTCGAAAGGATCAGTATGTCAGTTGGTGTCAGCTGCATCTTACTGAGTACAGGCTATAGTTAGCTATTCCTTGTGCAGCTGCCACCAGACACTTTTCTCGTTTTTTCATTTAGACCTTTTATCGTGTTGACGGTGCCAAAGGTGAAACCATACAAACACACATATATAGTGAAATACGCCAACAAGAATTCGTGGAGTTTACCAACTTCTGCGAGGAGGGGTGAGGAGAGTCACCTCTCTAAATGTTAGAGACTTTTTGTGGAGACCATCCTCCACTGCCTTAGGAATTCTGAAACTTTTTAATTACCTTTACATTCCTTCCTCAATTTCTCCTCCCTCTTTCCCTTTACCCCCACCTTCCTCCTTTTCCTCTCTCCCTTTATCACTAACTCCTTCATTTCCCTCTCTCCCTCCATTCTTAGCTCCTTCCTTATCTCTCTCCCTTCATCCATCCCTCCTTCCTCTACTTGCTTCGTCAGGAGGGATAAAAAACTGGAGATATTACGTATCGAAGATCAGGTTGCTCCTGACTCTTCCTTCATTCCTTCTGTCTTTTTTTTCTGTCTTTACTTCTTTCCTTCCTTTGTTTCTTTTTAATTTGCTATATTTTCTATCTTAACTTTCTTTCTCGCCTCGTTTTTTCCTGCCCTTCCTTTTTTCCCGCTCCTCCCTTCATTTACCTATTTATTCCAGCATACTCAGCACACCCATACGAACACAACACAAATCACACACACACAACACACGCATACGAGTACCAGCAACACACACACACACACACACACACACACACACACACACACACACACACACACACACCAGCCTGTGCTAAAGAGTTGACATATTCCACTAATACGCCGCAATGCAGACACCTCCCCCCACCCCACCCTCATCCCTCTCACCCCTCACCACACCACATTGTTCTGCCTCCTCCTACCCCTCACCCCCTCACCTCTCCTCTCACCCCGACATCCACCCCACACCCACACTTTGTTATGTCTCTCCTTTTCTCCCCCCCCCTCAACCCCCGCCCTAACCCCTCACCTTACACATCCTTACCCCCTCCCTCACCCCCACTTTTGTTTGCCTTCCCTCTCTCTCCCTTCACCCCCTCCCACCTAACCCCCCTCCCTCCACTCTCTCCCATCTAACTCCTACCTCTCACCCTCACCTCTCACCCCTTCCCCCTTAGCCACCCCTACCTGTAAGTTTCACACCACTTTTTACCTCCACGTGACCTATTACCTACCTACGGTGCCACTCTACCTTACCTACCTACCTACATACCTGTCATTCCACCAACTTATGTCTACTTATCAACCTTTCTACATACCAGTCTTCCTACTTACCACTCTATCAGTCTAACCACTCACCTGCCTGCCTTGCTTACTTGTACCTACTTAGCTACCACCCCAACTCACTGTCTACCGAACTACCTATCAACCTTCCTTCCTACCTACCGGAACCTAGCTGCCGGCCTACCTACCAGTACCTAGCAGCCTGCCTACTTACCGGTACCTGAGTGCCTGCCTACCTACCTACCACCCTACCTACCAACACTGCATACCTCTCTCATCACCCTCATCCCCTTACGTCACTCCTCACTCTCTCTCTCTCTCTCTCTTACAACATTTATCCCCCTTCTTCAGTCGCCCCCCTTTCTCTACCTCCCCCCAGAATTATTAATTCCCTCTCTTCTTACCAATACATTTCCCTCCCCTCTCGTCCCCTTCTTTTCCCCTCTTCCCTTCCCTGCATCCCTCCTTCCCCTCCCATCTCCTCTCCTCTTCCTTTCCCTCCCGCCCCTCAATTCCTCTTCCCATACCCTTCCCTCTAGCCTCCCCTCTCTTTGTTTCTCCCCTTCCACCCCTCAATCCTTTCCCTCTAATCTTCCTTCCCTTCCACCAGTCCCCTCTCCCTTTCCCCTCTCACGTTCCCCTCTCCCTCTCTCCTCTTTTCCCCTCTCCCCTCCCTGCCACCCTTTCCTCCCCCCTTTTTCAACACAACTTTCTGTCCATCTCGTATTCAGTGCATTCCCCTCTCTCCCTTCTCCCTCCTCTCAACAAACTCTCCCCTTTCCCTCTCCTCTTCCCCCTCCCCCCAGAGACACCCCTTTCTCCCCCCTCCTTTCTCTCCTCCTCGTTAGTGTTCCCCTCTGTTTTTTCCCCTTTCTGCTGCAACCCTATTCACTATTTACTGGTGTGTGTATATTTCCTTTACCATTTCCTCCACTCGTTACCCGCTGCTTCTCTCTCTCTCTCTCTCTCTCTCTCTCTCTCTCTCTCTCACACACACACACACACACACACACACACACACACACACACACACACACACACAACTGCAAATGATGACTGGCACTGAGCTACCTGTTATTACCTGAACAAAAAAAAAAAGTCACTCTTAATAAATCTCTTACTTCAATTTTTATCAAGGAAGAAAATCAGGGAGTTTCCGAAGAACTTCCTCCAGCACGTCCTGAATCTTCCAGTAACGTCATTATCACCTCAAGAGTCGTGCTGGAAAACTGAAGAGAATTAACACACCCACATTCCAGTGACTCAATCTCCCTTTGAACAAAATCGTCTGGTGTGAGCTGGAACTGGATATCATACTAGAATTATTCCGACCATGAGAGGATTGTATAGTATGACGAAACAAATGAAATATCGTACCTCTTCTAGTATATTAACCTCTTCAATACGGTGTTTTTTCCCCTACCCCACAGCTGACTGGGGTGGGCAGGACGCAGTATTTCTCCAGGCAGGGGTTGATAGCGGTTGTGTTGGATCCCCAGGCGGAGGGTCTGAGAGTAAGCGTTGTCATAGCAACCGGGAGTGTTACAGAAACGTTTTTGAGTTAACTGTGATAGTAATCACATTTCCCACTAAGGTTTCACAGAGCGGGGCTGCACAGTTTTGCTCACAGTTTTATACCGTATCGCTTAAATGAGACACTGTGAGCTGGAGGCGATGGATATGAGCTTCAACAATCCTTGCACTAACAGAGATTCTTTTTATTCAATTATATCGTCCAAGAGTAATAGCAATAAAATACATATGACCCAACCGCAGTAGCCTAAAGGGGTTAACCTTCTATACTGCAGAATATCACTTCACAATCATTTCTGGTTACCACCACAGGATTTTATTCGGCACAATATCATCAACAAATTCAATAAAGGAAATCACTGCCACCTGATACCAGACACAAGCAATACACTCAAGAGCTACAGTACAGGTTACACCAGAGATCTGCAAAACACACACACACACACACACACACACACACACACACACACACACACACACACACATCTTTATACACATTATATATATATATATATATATATATATATATATATATATATATATATGAAGCCTCTGTGGTACAGGGGTAGAGTGTGCGTTTCGCACGCTGGTGAGCGTGGGTTCGCCTCTCGCCAAAGTTGTAAACACTTTGGGAAGCGTTCACCAAGCCACTTGCTACTTTGGCGGACACAAAGGGTGCTGTGGTTGAACCAGTGTCGCATACTAGTATGCTTTCACCCAATCGGCTTAAAGAGGGCCGATTGCACTTGGTTCACAGACTACACACACATCCAAAGCCACTACAATCACACTCACAAGCACTTCTCACCCTACATACAGTCTCTACCAGACAGCCTAAGCCACTGGGTAGAGATACATTGACTGTATCGTCCCTGTTTCGGTAGGGATAGGCCGGTCATATATATATATATATATATATATATATATATATATATATATATATATATATAAAACTGGATGAAGTAAACATTTCTCTTAAAAATATGAAAAGAGGGAAGACTCTGGGAGAAGATGGAATAGTAGCAGATTTACTCTTGGATGCAGGAGTAGAAGTACAAAACAGGATCGCCCACTTATTTACTCAGTGTATAAAAAAGAAGAAGATTCCCAAAACATGGTGTAATGCAATAGTTATTTTACTGTACAAAAAGGTGACTCAGAAGATCGTAGTAACTATCGACCCATCAGCTTATTATCAGCCATTTACAAACTCTTCACTATAGTCCTTACGAACAGGATAACAACAAATCTGGAAGAAAACCAACCTCGTGAACAGGCAGACTTCCGAAGCGGGTATTCGATTACTGATCATCTACACACAATAAATCAGCAAACTGAGAAAACTACAGAATATAATAAACCACTGTGCTTCGGTTCTGTTGATAACGACAAGGCTTTTGACTCAGTGGAGCACATAGCAATTATAAATTCGTTGAGAGAACAAGGAGTAAATGAGAACATTGCAAAACTGCTCGAAAACATATATAAAGAGAGAACTGCTACAGTTAAATTACATAAGGACTCGGAAAAAATTAAGATTGAGAAGGGCGTGCGTCAGGGAGATACAATTTCACCAAAATTATTTACAGCATGCCTAGAAAGCATTTTCAGAGAGCTAGACTGGGAGAACAAAGGAGTAAACATAGATGGAGAAAAGCTTAGCCATTTAAAATGTGCAGATGACATTGCCCTAATCACAGAAACAGCAGAGACATTGCATGAACTGTTAAATGACCTGAACAGAGAAAGTCTCAAAGCAGAGCTAAAGATGAACTGGATTAAACTATAGTAATGTTTAATCCACAAACACCAAAGAGCGTCATCAGAATATGCGAAAAAATACTAGAAGTCGAGGAGTACAATTACTTGGGGCAAATACTTAAATTAACGAAAGACCATGAATGCGAAATAAAAAAAACGCATTACAATTGGATGGAAAGCTTTCAGTAAACATTGACACTGTGAAAAGTAGCTTGTCAGTTTGTATGAAATGAAAAGTACATAACGAATGTATAATCCCAGTTATGACGTGCGGTTGTGAGACCTGGAAACAAAATCGATGGAAAATAAACTAATCCGTTCTCAGAGAGCAATGGAAAGGTCAATGTTGGCAATATCTTTAAGAGACAGGAAAAGATCAACTTCGGTGAGAGAGAAGACTAAAGTCAAAGACATTATAGAAGTTATAATAGAACAGAAATGGAGGTGGTCAGGCCATGTAGCAAGAAAAAGGGATAACCGATGGAACAAGAGGCTGACTGACTGGACACCAAGAGATTGCATGCGTAGCAGAAAAAGGAATGACAGGAGGTGGAGAGATGAAACAGAGAAATCTGCAGGGAAAATGTGGCAAAGATTGGCTCAGTCAAGGAATTTGTTGAGATGGTTGGAGGAGTCCTTTGTTCAGCAGTGGATTTGTAATGGCTAATGATGATATATATATATATATATATATATATATATATATATATATATATATATATATTACTGCACACAAAAACACTTAAAGGTACAAGACGACACAAAACACACACAGGATGACACAAAATTACAAAAAAAAAAAAAATCCACACACAGCTTCACAAAACACATACATGACTAGGCTACGCAAAACACACATAAGACTACACAAAAACAGATAACTACACAAAAACAAATACAACTCCAGAAAAACACAAACATGACTACACAAAGGAACGAACAAAAACACACACACATATGATACGGGCTACCATACGGTCTATATCCGATATCAGTATCTATAAAAAGGTCAGTATTAAACAACGCAGTATAAGAGAGTAGATAAGAGAACAGCTCTAACATAATACACTTATCAGGGACAGCGAACATGGACTTCGCGTTCAGATCTTGCAACAATTTTTTTTTTTTTTTTTTTTTTTTTTTTTTTTGAGTGAGTGAGTGAGTTTAGTTTGTGTCGAGTGAACGTACGATATTATCGTACCCACCGGTACAGATATTTCATCGGTACAGTACTTCGGGTACCTTGGGTGACAGATAAGTGAGGTAGCTGTGGTAACGTGGATGATGCAGTGGCCTTGTATTCCATAACTAAGGATGAATAACCCGCCACAGGCTCGGTGGCCAGAATGACGGAAATGAGCGCCGCGGCTGAGTGCCTCCTGGCGTGCACCCCCACTACTGGTGTTACTTTTACCTTTACCAATATTGTATACAAACACCTCGACTTAGAAGGGGTTAAGATGAAGCACGGTACAGTATACCTCCTTCCTGTCATCACTTCTCATCACTTACCCACACTTATCCCTTCCTCTATCCCTCTCACCCCCTCTACCCTCCCTTCCTCTATCTCTCTGACCAAATCTACCCTCCCTTCCTCCCTGTCCCCATCCTCTTCTCCCTTCATCCTTCCTTCCCTTTGCTTTTTTCTCCTTCCCCTCCCTCCCCCTCCGTTCCTGTCTCTCTCCCTTTCCCTCCCTTCCTTCTTCTCTCCCTCTCTCTCTCCCTTCCTGCCATTCTCCCTCTCCTTCCATTCCCATCGTACCTCTCCGCCTATCCTTCCCTCCCTTCCACCCTCTCCCCATCCGTCCCTTCCTTCCTTCCTCCCTCTCCCCATCCGTCCCTTCCTTCCTTCCTCCCTCTCCCCATCCTTCCCGCCCCATCCTCCCTCTCCTCCCCGTCCCTCTCCCAGCCCCCCCTCCCGCGGCATTACATTATACATGCCAGTGCTCACGTCAGGTAACTCTCTCTCTCTCTCTCTCTCTGCTGTGAGAAAGAAAAGATGCCGGTAGTTGGGTGGGGGTAGGAGGTACATGTACATAAATATGTAGATAGATAGACTGATACAAACAGATAGGGACAGACAGACAGACGGAGACGACAGAGTCAGAACTGTTCCAAATACACAAAACTTAAAAAACACTACAGGAAGCAACAAAAAACGCAACGACTGAAACACACACACACACACACACACACACACACACACACACACACACACACACACACACACACACACACACACGCCGCACGCACATCAGCCTAAATAGCCTACATAAAAACACAGTATCAGAAATACAGCAGAGAACGAAAAACACAGTATACACGTCTGGGGTACACAAAACACAACACCTAAAACACATGGGAATAACACCACACATGACAAGGCGGCACACACACACACACACACACACACACACACACACACACACACACACACACACACACACACACACAAAATTCAATTACATACAACACGAACAAAATAACCCTCACACCACGAAAAAACAAAAACACAAATGGAACAAGTACACACACATCACTTCCCAAAAACACACACCTGACGGACCTACAAAAACATACACGACCAAAACATACAAACAACAGGGAACAAAAACAAACACATGACTACAAAAACATAGCAACAACACACACCTGACTGTCCAACATATGCAACACGAGCCTACACAAAAAATACACGAACGAAAAACACACACAACAGGGAAAAAAACACAACCCCCCCCTTGCAACTTTGAACAGAGAGGGGAGGGGCTGGAAGTGAGTGAATTAAAGCCGTATCCTAGGCGGCTCCCTTTCCATCTCCTCTCTCAATCCCTTCACTATCCTGACGTCTTTTCTGTACCTTAATCTGGATACCACCGGGCATTTTTTTTTTTTTTTAATTCAGCCTCGGAGGCTACATAGGCCTCTGCTCCACCTCTCCACCTTGTTCAGGCGTGTGAAAGCCAGCCGCAACAAAGCACACGTATAGCCTCTATCCTTTCATTGCAGTGTTGTTATTTTTGCAGCACCCGGTTGGGCAGTCACTGTCACTCACTCACTCACTAGGCCAGTGTATCGCTTTCAGGAATGGGGTTCAGGCCTGATGGGGGTGTATTGATGGATGTAGTATAAATACATACATACACAGAGAGAGAAATGCATAGTACAAGAGTACTAATCACTCACGTATCTGTCAGAAGAGCGGCAGATATGACGCAGAGGGGCAGGGCAGAAGACAGGAAAGTTATCGTAGCTACACTGGGAGAGCCTGTGATTAAAGTGCTCAACTAGTAAATAATTAGGCTACTCGTTTCTCCTCAGAACTTCAGGGGCTGGGTGCGCCTGTCATATGTGTCCTTTGTTTTGTTATGGTACTTAGATGATGCTGCCAGTTTTTTTTTTTTTTTTTTAATCTCATTTAATATATATGGTTCTCTTGGTCTCTCCTCTTCACTCCTTCAGTACAGTGACATCTTAGCTACCGTATTTATTTTTATCATGTTACCATAGTCCTTTATTTTTCTTTTTTAAATTCAAGCTAATGTTCTATGACGCCTTTTTCGTTGTACTGTCCACCTCCTGGAGACTTTTTAAAGAGCTTAATAGATTTTTCACAGTGCAGGGGTTGGCCTACACAGTACCGGTACCCAGTCCACCTCCTCCCTCAAATCCTTCACTACGATGATGCTTTTTTTTTTTTTCTTTACTGCTATCCCTTCAGCACGGTGACGTCTTTGTTTCATTCTTGCCACCTCCATACAAATTTATTACGGAAAGGGGAGACTTTTTCCATTTGGAGGGGTTCGATATTGCCTCCATTATCCCTTTCACCAACGGAGATATTTCATAGGTTGTGTAAAAGCATCAGGTGGTGGACTGACTACAATGAAAAATACGGTAATTAAATGATCAAAGTGAAGGGGTTAACCAGGCCACCGGTACAATATATCTTAATTCATCTCATCAGCCGTTTAAGTGTCCACTGCAGGACCGGCCTATCCCAACCGAAGTGGGGACGATACAGCCAATGTATCTCTACCAAGTGGCTTAGGCTGTCTGGTAGAGATTGTATGTAGGGTGAGAAGTGCTTGTAAGTGTAATTGTGGTGTTGGAGTGGCTTTGGATGTGTGTGTAGTCTGTGAACCAAGTGTAATTGGCCCGCACAAGCCGATTGGGTGCAAGCATACTTTACAGTATGCGACACTGGTTCAACCACAGCACCCCTTGTGTCCGCCAATGCAGTACGTGGCAATATATACATATCTATCTATCTATCTATCTATTTATCCCTATGTGTGTGTATGTGTGTGTGAGTGTGTGTGTGTATCTTTATTCCGGCATCAAAAAAATATGAGGCTCCCTTTGCGGCACCTTTCATTGTCACGTCTTCTCTCGTACCTTATGCCAGCTGACGCCAGACAACGGTATTCAGCCCAGTGAGTCCATGCAGCCTGAAACTGTTGATACTGCTGCCATTATCTGTTGCATCATTAACCCTCTCATGGTCAGGACAATTCTGGTAACCTAAGTTATTCTATTTCACCTACCACCAAACTATTTCATTCAGCTGAGTGAGTCATAGAAGCCTGACTGTGACTACTGGTAACATAAACACCTGTACCACTAACCCTCTCATGATCCCGATACTCTTACCACTGAATTCAGCTGAGGGTAACGCCACACGATTTTATGTAGCTGAGTGAGTCATGAGCGTACATTCAGCCTCCCCACAAATAACATGACATTTCAGCCGTACTAAAGTTCACGATACTATCTCTGCGCGCCAAAGTACACACGATTTAATAATAAATGTTAAATGTCAGAGGGACGGGATGGATAGAGACAAGACAGGCTAGGGACGGAGACACAGAAAGATAGATATAAACATAGGTACACAGACTGATAAATAAATATACAAACAGACAGACAAGGAGACACCGAATAGGAATAGACAGACTTACTTCAGCACATTAGGACACACACACAAGCGGGAGAGACTGACCGACAGATAGCCTTAATTTAGATAAAAAGATAAGTAGACAGACAGATAGGTAAGAGAGCGGGTGGATGGATGAAAGGAACGATGTACACACACACACACACACACACACACACACACACACACACACACACACACACACACATACAGAGAGAGAGAGAGAGAGAGAGAGAGAGAGAGAGAGAGAGAGATACCAGGTATAGTGACTGACTGATATGATTACCTCAAGCTTTTGTGTGTGTGTGTGTGTGTGTGTGTGTGTGTGTGTGTGTGTGTGTGTGTGTGTGTGTGTAAAATAAGTGAGAGAAAGGATTTGTAATAAATGTGAATGTGATTATCAGTGTAACTAAGAAAGTGAAATATGCAGCAATAAGGAAGTATGAGAGTGTCTGGAAAGGGTAGAAGCAGGCCTTTGAACCAGTGTGATGGTCTTAGGATAGTATGAGGGTATTACCGGGGCCCAGTATGATGTAGCAGGGTAGTAGTGTGAGTGAATAAATATATTGAGAAGTGTGCGAGTGTCAGGACAATGTGAGTATGAGCCAGTGTGATGCAGCAGGGTAGTGTGAGTAAACAGTGTGAGGACAGTGTGAGGAGAGAGTGACAGAGGTGGGGACTGGAGTGACGCCATTATTAACAGCAAGAGACACCACTCACTGTAATCCACACCACACAGACAAGCAGGCAGGTGAGAAGGAATGTAAGTAGTTAGATAAGGAAGGAGGGAAGGACAGCATGAAAGAAAGTAAGATGGAAGGAGGGAAGGACAGCATGAGAGAAAGTAAGAAGGAATGAAGGAAGGTAACGAAAGGCAGGGAATCAATCGGCTGGGGATCAATCAGGGCGGATCCATGAAAAACAGCAAGCATGCATAGTTTTGTTTATTCCTGCCGCACCCACACCTGCCACTTCATACCTGCCGCATTCACACCTGCCTTACCTACACCTGTCACTCCACATATCTCACCCACCCTGCCAATCCACACCTCTCACCCACACCTGTCAATCCACACATGTCTCACCCAACCTGTCAATCCATACCTGTCTTATCCACACCGGTCATTCCACACCTCTCATCGACACCTGTCTCTCCACATGTCTCACCCACACCTGTCATTCCACACCTGTCTCACCCACACCCGTCTCACCTACAACTGTCACTCCAAACCTGTCTCACCTACAACTGTCACTCCACACCTGTCCCACCCACACCTGTCACTCCACACGTTTCCACCACACCTGTCACTCCACACGTCTCCACCACACCTGTCACTCCGCACGACTCCATCACACCTGTCACTCCCCACGATTCCACCACACCCGTCACTCCACACGCGACTCCACCACAACTGTCACTTCACACCTGTCCCCACCACAACTGCCACTCCACACGTCTCCACCACACCTGTCGCTCCACACGTCTCCATCACACCTGTCACTCCACACGTCTCACGCCACTACGTAAATCCCACACTAATGTAGGCCCCACCAACACCAGCTCACTCTACCATTACACATTCACCGCAACGGCTGCTGGGATTAGCATATGCAAAACCTTACTCACTTCCACGCTAAAAGTTGATCTGCGTCTTACACCCGCCACAATTAGGCAAAGTCGGCTACACAATTACACTGGTCCGCTTCCTTTACCTTTTCAGACCGTGGACGTTATTTTGTGCTCTGCTTTGTCTGCTAAATTCCAGGTGTCATCGTAGTGAAGGGGTCAATCCACACCTACCACATCCCACACTTACAATAATCCACACCTACGCCTAACTACTGGTATTGAAGAATCCCACACCTGACCTACCACACAATTACGGTGCCTCTGCCCACACCTGCTGCCCCACCCCTCTCTGTCTGCCTGTCTATCCGTCTGTGTCTGCCTAACTCTCTCTCTCTCTCTTTCTCTCTCTCTCTCACACACCTGTCCTGGCCTCACTCACTTTACATAACTGCAGAGGATATAGTTGCTTCATACTTGTTTTCACCCGTTCACCCTGAGGACGTTCATTTTGTCTTATTCTTGATATTTACTGACGAATTAAGGCTGAAGAGTTTAAGACAAATTTTTCAAACTCGCGGGGTTAGATACGAGCTTCTCTAACCCCTTTAGCTTTAGGTCTCTCGTAATACAAGTTCGTCTGATAGTAGCAGTAGTAGTAGTAGTAGTAGTAGTAGTAGTAGTAGTAGTAATAGTAGTAGTAACCCCAAGCTGGTCTGAATGTGAACTTAATGGACTACAGGCTACGTTTCCCTCGTCCTGCACTCCACCATCTTTCTTTTAGGGGATAGGGACGTTACTGAGGGACACTTGTATAACCAGGCAGTGGAGTGGCATGGTAGTATCTGTGCCACCACGTGAAGGCTCTCCTCTTCAGCAGCAGACCACCTGGACACAGCAGGAAGGAATGACTAAAAGACGTCACCTGATTCAAAGGGTTAACGGTATTCATGTACTGTATTTATTTATAGTTTTACTTCTCTTATGGCTTAGACACACACACACACACACACACACACACACACACACACACACACACACACACACAAAACCTGTCCCGCAGTCTATAAGTATGTATATCACAAGACCCCAACTCCATGTGAGCACACACACACACACACACACACACACACACACACACACACACACACACACACACACACACACACACACATCTGACTCAGCGTTGCCAAGGACCCGCCCCAGACGTCAGGTAAATACAGGTAAATAATGGAGATGCGGGAGGTGTGTGTGTGTGTGTGTGTGTTTGAGAGAGAGAGAGAGAGAGAGAGAGAGAAACTAGTGATATACCCTAAGTTACCGTACTGTAACTTACGATAAAGTTACCGAAGACTACGAGTAAGTTGGTGCGCGCGCTCTGTGTGTGTGTGTGTGTGTGTGTGTGTGTGTGTGTGTGTGTGTGTGTGTGTGTGTGTGTGTGTGTGTGTGTGTGTGTGTGTGTGTGTGTGTGTGTGTGTGTGTGTGTGTGTGTGTGTGTGTGTGTGTGCTTGATAGCCTGTTTGTTTGTATATTGCATTGCTTGCCTACCTCTCTCCGTTTCTCTCCCTGCCTGCCTCTTCCTTCCTCCCTCCCTCCCTCCCTCCTTTCATCCTTGTCTATCTCTGTCTGAATCCCTCCTCCCCCCCTCTATCTCTATCGATAATCAGCTGAATTGGAAATGCTATTTAAATTATGTAAAAATGAAAGTTTCTAAGATAATTGGTGTTATGTATAAGGTGATCTTATGAGTATTGATTCATTAAAGCTTATTTACTATGCATTAGTCTATCCTTACTTTTTATATGGGTCAGCTATTTGCGGTGGTGCTTATGAAACTCATTTAGACAGTCTTTTTGTTGTACAAAAAAAAAGTTAATAAGAATTATGACATAATGCTCGCTATGAACATACATTCCCTCTGTTTAGAGACAAGTTATTAAAATTACGTGATATTATTGACTTGCAAACTGGTATATTTGTTTATATTGCACTGAATACACTTTCAGTTGACTGTGAATTTCAGTACCGGTATGTCACACAAAATTTTCCAACCAGAAGACCGCATAACCTCAAAATGCCATTCTGTAGAACTTCTTTTGCTAAAAAATGTATTCTTTACAGAGGTACCAGGTACTGGAATCAACTTCCACACGATATAAGATCAAGTAATACATCGACAGGTTTTAAATTAAAGTTAAAACAGAAACTGTTAGAAAGTTACCAGTAATTATTAATTCAATGAATAATGAATTCAACATTCAATATAATGTATGTTAATGAGTAGGCCTATATGAGAAGGTATAAGTATGTATTTGTTGGCAAGGACATGAAGATTGTGTATATGTACATGTGAGTCCTTGGTGTTTTATACGATATTTGTGTGTATATGTGTATAAATATGTTAATCACGAATGGTCCTTACGTAACTATTGCATGAGGTCCGTAAGAGAGTCTCGACTCATCGGACCTATACGTGCGTATGTGTAAATTTTTCCAATATTGTACTATCTGTTGTAGACAATAAAAATACCAAATCAAATATCAGATCAAATCTCTCTCTCTCTCTCTCTCTCTCTCTCTCTCTCTCTCTCTCTCTCTCTCTCTCTCGTCCCCTTATCAGGCCAAAAAGATAGCGACAAGCAACTCATCTGCTGCCGAAGCTGCCATCATCACATCATCACCACCACCACCACCACCACTACCACCACACCAACACCACAACAACAACATCCACTACCACTTTCTTACAACATCCACCACCACCAATACCACAATTACTACACCACTGCCACCACACCACAACTACCATCACCATCACAACCACTGCTACTACTATCACTACCACAACTACCCCAACGCCACCACACTACCGCCATTAGCCACATCACCTCAAAATTCCCACTGCATTGTTATCTACCATACTCTCGCCTCTTCACCACTCATTACCGACGATATCTGTGAATATATATACCAGCATAAGCAATGGCAGTATACAGGGTCAAAGGTTGTCGGTATACTCATAGAAATATATACACAGCCTAACATATATACAGCAGACAAGGTAGAATACACTCACATACACACTAAAGGGGAAAGAAAGAAAAGCACTGCCCAGGTGTTGAGGGAAGGGCGTGACGTCACTCAGGTGAGCCCATGTGAAGGTGAACACTATGACATCACCTCTATTTACAGCTGAGAGAGAGAGAGAGAGAGAGAGAGAACAAAAACACCTGTATTTATAGCAGGTACCAGGAATTTACGGTCCATTACCACATCATACACCTGCCACAATCAATACGCCTGTCTGCAGCTGCCGGTGCCACAGATGAGACGCCTTGGTTCTACCTTACCCAAGATTCCTAACTCCTAGCAGCTCAGTTGATAAGCAAATGTGATCAGACTGGAGGGTTGAAAAGACTAGTAACCAGGGAGATTCATTCGTACCTTTAAGACATCGTAGAAGTGACCCAGTTCCGTTAGGTGAAAGCACAAAGATTATACCAATACTGTACAGGGACAACACCAGTTAACATGTAAGCTATTCCTCTACAGTCTTGCCTATCCTTATCACAACTAGCCAATATAGGCTATCAGTATGGTAGTCTATATACGGTAGGCCTAGACTTAATCGACACATCATAAACCTATCCAGTTATATACCACTACAACTACAACCGACTACTACCTTCTCTGAGAGGTCCCGGGGAAAAAAAATATAATACGGTAATAATAATAATAATAATAATAATAATAATAATAATAATAATAATAAAATAATAATAATAATAATAATAATAATAATAATGTCATGGCTGAGAGAATTAAGGAAAAAACAAAGCCGAGATGAAGAGGATAGATTAACAGAGTACCCAGGAAGAAGAAACGAGATTTGATAACATGGTACGGTACGGAGAGTGATACACAATACAGTGATAAAAGTATAGGTGTATGACGTCCTTTTCATCGGTAAACTACACT